>NC_139026.1:63507113-63706233 GCF_964662115.1 Mustela nivalis
GAAGTAATACAAGGGATTTAAAACGTATCTATAATTTCTTAAAAAATGAAGTCAGTATGTTTCAGTGTCAAGACTTGATAAGGCTGGGTGGTGGGAACACAGGTGTTTGCTGTGGTTTTCTTCAAACTTTGTGTTAGGCATTATATCATAATTTTTAAGAGTTTTATATTTTCCTATTGGGGTATAATTGACATATAAAATTATATTAGTTTCAGACATATAACCTAATGATTGCATGCATATATATATGCAAAGTGCCTACCTCGATCAGTCCAATTAATATCCATCGCCATACATAATTACAAAAAAAATTGTTCTCGTGATAGAAACTTTTAAGATCTATTCTCTTAGCAACTTTCAAATATATAATACAGTATTACTAACTATAACCACCATGTTGCACATTACATCTTGTGGCTTATCTACTTTATAACTGGATGCTTTTACCTTTTGGCCTCCTTCATGAATGTTGTCCACTTCCTGCCTTTGACAACCACCAATTTGTTCTCTCGATCTATGAGCTTGGAGGGTTTCTTTTTTTTTCTTACTTTGTATTAAGTATTATATTACAGTTTTTTAAAAAGAAAAGAAAAAGAGAATGAACTTTCATGAAAAGTGTCTTCACTGAAAGATGTCTGGTAAAGAAATCCCACTTCATTCCTGCAGCCTGAATTTAACTTAGGAATAGATTTTACTGGTTGAAGAGCATCTAGTATTTTTTTTTTTTTACTTTTGTTTTATTTTCCTTTGGGCTGAATCATAAAACTAAAGTCTCAGAAATTATCCAGGGATGGGGCACTTTGTCCAGAATCAGCAGATAAATTGGCAGGGAGGTTGTTGACACAGAGATTGGTGTAAGATTGTAAGGACATACGTGCGTCATTCTGGAAGATGGTCTATTGCTTACATTAGATTCTCAAAAGAGATCCTCTGTTGTGTAACAAACCACCCCCAAATCTAGTGGAATAAAACACCAACCATTTTATTGGACCCACACTGCTGAGTCAGGAATTCAGGCCTGACACAGAAGGAATGATTTGTGTCCATCCCACGATGATCGGAGCTTGAGCCAACTATAGTGGCTCGAGTATCTTGCCTGCTCTTCATGCCATTGATGCTGAGTAGGGCCGTGGTTCTGGCTGTCAGCTTGTTTCCTCAATGTGTCTCCTTGTCAAATTTCTGGGCCTGGAATGACCAACATGGTTTCTTCACTCTTTCTGAGTGCCTGGGCTGTGATGGCTATAACAGCGAAGGCAGGCTGGGTGTATCTCTCTCTCTCTCTGTCAACATAGCCCTTCCACAATATGGCAGTCTCAGTGTGCTTGGACTTCTTAGCTGGTGTTTGGCTTCCTTCAGAATGAGCATTCCAAGAGGCAGGAAGTAGAAGTTGCCATCTCCTATGGAATGGAAATGAACACAGTGAAACTTCCGTCACTATTTGCTCATCTCAGCAGTCATAGAACCTGTCTAAATGCACCCTTTATGAGACAACTATCTGAAAGGTTTGCCACGTTTCATCTGCCCATGACCCAAGACCGTGACCCCCCAAACACTAAAAGCTTGATGTAACATTATTGCTTCATGGTACAGCTGTGCTGGGAGGTCTCCTGACTCTTGTCCTACGTACCTTCCATGGGAGGCAGGGTTGCACACAGGGTAGTGACATAGTACATGGGGTCACACAAACTTGGGTCCAAACCCAGACTGTGTCCCTTGTTAGCTGGTTCATTTTGGGTCAGTTATTCTTTAAGCCTTAGCTTCCCCTCTGTAAAATGAAAATAGGGACAGCCCTTGTTTTACTGGGCTGTGGTGAGACTTGGATGGTACATGGTCACCACTTAAGAAGCCTGAATTGTTAGTGGCCTGTCTCCTTGTTCGATACTTTCATGGCATTCTGAACTTTCCCTTTATAACACTTAGCACAATTATAATCAGCTGTGTTGTAATTACTGTCTGATGTCTGCCTCCTCCATCAAACTATAAGTTCTTTGAAAGCAGGAATCATATGCACCTTGTATTTGGCTCTATCCCCAATGTCTAGTAAAGTGCTAGACACACAGGGTACATATATTTTTAAAATATTTTATTTATTTGACACACGGGGAGGAGCAGACGAAGAAGGAGAAGCAGGCTCCCCACCGAGCAGGGAGCCTGATGTGGGGCTCGATCCCAGGACCCTGAGATCATGACCTGAGCCAGAGGCAGACACTTAACCAACTAACCCACCCAAGCATCCCCACACAGGGTACATACATAAGGTACGATGAATGAATGAATGCGTCTACTGGTTCACAACATTGTCCGGAGCTTTCCTGGTGTAATCAGCACCCTGATCACACATGTACAGGGAGAGACAAGAAAGAGGCAAGCCACTCTAGGCTAGTAGTTGGCAGTTTTAATAATAGCAAAGGGAACTTACCCATGAGACTGATTTTAGGATGGCAGCAAGACAAACGGATCCCCATGCCTACCCTCCAAATCTTAGAGGTTCATAAAGAGGCCCTAACTGGGCCTAGTCACATTCACTATGCAGGTGTTTTACACCAGCACAAGGCAATATCCTTGGAGCAGCCTCTGGGACACAGAAAGGCAAGTGGAACCTACATTCCGAGGACCGGGATGGGAGTGCAAGCCTCCGAGTGCCTGGAATCAGCTCATGGGTCAATCAGCAGTCACATCTTTTTTAATGACAGTCCCCAATATCCATATATGCAGAGTTGTTGGGTATAAGCATTAAATGTTTTGAAAGGCACCAAATTTGAAACTATGAGTTACAGGCTTTCTGAACCAGATACCTGCAGTACTATTCCTTCCATAAAATCTGTGCTAGTTCATTATGAAAAAGGTCAAGAAGGATTGATTAGTCAGAGAACAAAAGAGACAATCATCCTCTTTAGGAAAGGCCTGGCTCACAGCGATGGGATGAAGAGAAGAGAAAGGAGTGTAGGTCTTAGTAGGGTCTGGAGAGTTCTGAGATGGGAGGAGATGAGATTTCATTGGGGACAATTTTAATGGGGATGTTAAAATGGCTCTCGCCCAAACAAATGAGAGAGCACATCTGCAGTCACTTGTCTCATTCTTCTGCTATCAGTGAAGCAGAATGGAGGGACATTTAGGAAACAGAGGCAATGCAGGTGCAAGAAAGGAGTGGAAACAAGAGGAGTGTAGGGATGAAAAGTAAGGCGAAAGATGCAATTACTTGCATTGGTGGAGACTAAAGAGAGGAAAGGCATTCTGCAGGGTAAGGAGAGGTCCTCTGATTCATGGCTCTCGGGCACTGCTGGGGATTTGCAGTCAAATAATGCGTGTTTGGTGTCAACTTGGGTCAAAGTGATAACAGGCTCCTTGCCTCTGTTTTCCCGCTGAGTGCCCAGCTGTTCACCGATCTCTAAGGATCACAGGTCCCGGCAGGAAGGTGATCAGCATGTAATGACTTGTCCCAGCTTCCCAGCTTGTTGCTGCTTAAAAGCACGTCTGTCTTCTTCATGATAAAGAGAATAAAGAGAGGATATTTTTAAATGCTATGTGCATCTTTTTAAAATAATTTTTAATTTTTTTATTAACATATAATGTTTTATCAGCCTGAGGGGTACAGGTCTGTGAATCGCCAGGTTTACACACTTCACAGCACTCACCATAGCACATACCTTCCCCAATGTCCATAACCCCACCACCCTCTCCCTATCCACCTCCCCTCGGCAACCCTCAGTTTATTTTGTGAGATTAAGAGTCTCTTATGGTTTGTCTCCCTCCTGATCCTATCTTGTTTCATTTATTCTTCTGAGAGGATATTTTTAAAGTTTTTTTTTTTTCCAGGTAAAATTGTTCATCTAACAAGGCAGGAGAATAAATCAACTACAAAAAAGAAAAAGTTCAAAAGAGATAAGGTCTTATAATTATTGCCATTAAAAACTTAAAAGTCTGCACGTCAAATAGCTGCTATTTATGGAGTTAATAGAGGAAGAAAATTGCAGTATGTGCTCAAACTTCTAATATGCCTTAGCCATTCTCATCGTTAATAACCTACAGGTAAAAATGCATATGCTTAATTTTTAAAAATGAAAATAGACTGCTAAAGAAAGTTCTTATTTCAATATAACATGTGACTAAAAAGTATCAACTATTCTTCCCTTGTGGTTTGTGGCACTCTAATAGGCTTAATTACTGATGTCATTAGTTCTAACAGGCTTAATGACTGGTGTCTTCAATAATTACTATTTGCCTCATTGCTTTCTTGTCAGACCAGGAGTACCTGCCCAGGGGCTCTCCATGGGGAAAGAGTAGGAAGGTCTAAGAAGGCTGTAAGGAAAGTATAGGTCAGATGATGCACCGGCAGAGGGAGCAGCATCTGGGGACAAGGAAAATGAGCTCAGGACGAAGTGTGTGGCTTCTCATTGGTAGGTCTTCAGCCACAAAACATATCCATGTGATTATGGCATGTGACAAACACAAGAGCTTTCCTTCTGTGATCACTTGCCTGAAGCCAAATCACACAGGACACAAGATAGAACTTTAAAAGACATCATTACATTTAATTCTTATATTGAAGTAGGGGCCATCCAGGCATCCAGTTTATTACTATATGTTTTTAAAAGATTTTATTTATGTATTTGAGAGAGAGAGGGAACACAGAGGGAGAGGGGGAGGGAAAAGCAGACTCCCCACTGAGCAGGGAGCCTGAGGTGGGGCTTGATTCCAGGACCCTGGGATCATGACCTGAGCCAAAGGCAGACACATAACTAATTGAGCCACCCAGGTTCCCCTTTACTAACTTTTGCTCTGTACATACACATTTTTACTAAAATAATTATAGTGATGATAATTATTTACAATTATTGAGCATTTAATATGTTCTAGTCATGCTAGATGCACTGGCTTAGTTAAACCTCCCAAAACCTTACTAGATAGTTTCTGCTGTTTAATAAATTTTACATATGGTAGAATTGAGGCACAGAGAGGTAAAGCAACTTGCTCAGCATACACAGTTAGTAATGCCAGAACCATAATTTGAACATCAGAGCCTGACACTAAAGACCATGCTCTTGCTAAATACTGTTTAGAAGTTGGCTTATTCACTTAAGAGTTATTTTGAACATCTTCCCATGTCACTAAAAATTATATACCTGCAATATCTTAAAACAACCATGTAGGGTTTATTGATAAACTTACTTATCCATTCAATTCCCTATTGCTGATATCCAACTGTTTCAACTTAGAGATTTTAAATAATTCATGATATACACTCTTGATGTTAAGTCTTTCCTTAATGATCAGGTCAGAATAGAGTTAAATTACCAGTAGACTTGTAATCCACATTTTTCTTAAATTAAAAGAATCTTCAAGTTGATTTTTGGAAGTGTAGACCAGTGTCATATTGAGGAATGTTTCCAGCCCATGGATTCTTACATCCTCTCATGCTCGGTTTATTTCTGGGGACCTATGCGTTCTGGTGAAAGAGACAGACATCATGGTGTTTGGGTGTGTTTGGTTTATGACTCTTTTCCCTATTCCAAAACAAGAGAAATCCTTATTTTCCTGTTTTTTGAAAGATTTTATCTATTTATTTGAGAGAGAGAGATCATGCAAGCAGGAGGAGGGACAGAGGGAGAGTTTGAGACTCTCCCTCTCTCTCTCCATGTTAAATAAATAAAATCTTTAAAAAGAAAAGAAAGAAAGAAAGGAAGGAAGGAAGGAAGGAAGGAAGGAAGGAAGAAAGGAAGGAAGAAAGAATCCATAAAGACAAATAATAAAATATTAACAGCAGTTCTCTCTGGTTTTGAGGCTATAAATAATTTCATTTTGTGATTGTTTATCTTCATTTTCTATTTTTTCAGTGCACATTTATTTGTTTGGTAAAATTTCTATTTCTAAGGGTATTTTTTAAAAGATATTTAAAAAAATTTCTTCAAGGCTGCAACAACTTTCTTTTACCTTTAAAGTAGAATTATTTCCATTTAATGAAGCTATTCACTTCTGCAGGGGTCACACTCATCTGTTCCTTCTGTTTTGAGTGAAGGTCAGTAGTTCTATAGTTAAGATATTATACCCTTGTTCTTTTTACCTGCTACAGTTTCGTATATCCCTGAAGTTATATTCATAATGCTGGGTAGGTATTTTTTCTAGAGAGAAAGTTTAAAAGTTAAAGATCAGCTCATTTAGAAGTGATTTCACTTCTAAAAATGAGAATGGTATACAGAATAGATACTTATAATGACATGGCTTGTTACTGAACAGATGTGGATACCTTGGGCTTTCTGGCACACCTAGAATATAATAACCAATTTCTGGAAAAATCTAAAAGGGTTATAGAATTCCTGATTACTTATGTAACTTACAACCTACAGAAATTTAAGCACCCTGAACTATATTTTGCCAAACCAATCTAAATATAATAGAACAGAGATCTTGTTAACCACTGCATTTCCATCTCCACGGGAACATTCAGAACTAATTATGGTGGATTTGTAATTTGGTGGTGATACATGCTAATTCTAAACACTTGATGTATCACAACTTTTAACCTATAGATTTTGAGCATCTCAGACTGTAGTATAACAAATCTGTTTAATTGCAATAGAAAAGAGGGCTTGTTGTCCACTCCATTTTTGTTCCCACAGAAATAAATGGAGGTAATCATGGAGCCACCAAAGGCAACAAAAATGAAATGCTGGGTAAGATCTGCTCTGAAGTGAGACTTAACCCAGACTAGGCCATGGTGTGAATAACCTACTGCTGTACAGCCCATCCGGAGAAGAAAGGGAAAGGGGAGTGGGCTGTGTGACTGGGGGGAGCAACTACAACCCCCCATGTCCCTATCAGGAAGGCACGTATATGACAGGATGGCTCCAGAAATCAGAAAAGCCCTGAGAAGGAGGCACAATCCAATGTCTCTGTCCTCAGAGAAGAGAATTTAGGCTCAGTTCCTTCATGGTGGCCAAATCAACACTGTTTTACACTTCAGGCTAAGTCTCCCAGTCTAACTAAGCATTTCTCTTGCAATCTGGTGATGAGGAGAGGAAAAAGGCACTCTCCAAGGCTCCAAGAGTGTGGTAAAAAGCTCAGCATAGAGAAGATTAAAGATGGAAATAAGAGCAAATTCTTTGAGGGTAGGGTCTTTTTCATAGGGTTTTTTTTTTGTTTTTGTTTTTGTTTTTCCTCTCTATACTCAGTGCCCAGAACAATGCTTGGCTCATAGGAGGCACTCAATAAATACTGGCATGAGGACATGGAAGAAAGAAAGAAAAAATAAGTAAATAAATACATACAGACATACATACCGAGGGAATATATTTGCTGTAGGTCCCAAGGGGGAAGTTTTCTCTTTGGAGTTACTGAGACTGTTGTCTATTCAGATGTGGCAATGGCCTGCCTTGGAGTCAAGTCTAGTCTGTGAACTCACTTTGATTAGCCATTATGTTTAATATGCCAGCATCTAAAAATCAGATTTTACATTGAAAAAAAATCTTATTTCTGGCTTCTCTGGATATATCAGAAGAACTAGCCACGCTGGGCCTGCTGTATAGACTATTGGATAGTCATTTAGATTAGGCAAGTGTTCCTGATTTGCCATAGTCCTTATAAATCCTTTTGTGTCTCTAACTAAGAGCTGTCATTTATCATTATTCATGTGTTACTGTTCTTACAGTAAAGAGAAGAGTGGAATATTTTGTGGGGGTCTATATTACTATTAAACACAGTAAATCAAAACACAGGCCAAAATGACTGTCTCAAGAAGAAAAACAGAAGGAGGCATATTTACTCTGAAAGAGGAAAGTATTTCCATGTGTTCAATATGCAAAGTATTGCTGAATATAGAACCCAATACTAAGCTCACTTTGCTCAATTAGTACACCATAAATACCTTGAGGTATTTGTACTCTATATACTTGAAACCAAAAGGCAGTTCAGCCCAGTCAAAGAAAGAATTGATATTTTAAAATTGGGACAGGTGCTTAAATAACCAGAAACTCCAGGCAAAATCTCAGTGACTACCTACATGAAATACCATCAGAAAGGGCAAAATAGGGGCGCCTGGGTGGCTCAGTGGGTTAAAGCCTCTGCCTTCACCTTGGGTCGTGATCTCAGGGTCCTGGGATCGAGTCCCACATCGGGCTCTCTGCTCAGCGGGGAGCCTGCTTCCCCCCCCCCCCTCTGCCTGCCTCTCTGCCTACTTGTGGTCTCTGTCAAATAAATAAATAAAATCTTAAAAAAAAAAAAAAGGCAAAATATCTCAGGTCCCATATCATCCTGAATTCAGCCCCATTATAGTACCTAACCAATTTTTAAAACTTCTTAACTGTCTCTTTTAATAGATCATGAGTAATTTTTTATACTTTGTCTTACCATTGTATCTTCCATACTCAGCACAGAGTAAGTTTATTGAATGAATGAATAATTATTGTATTGAGCTAGACATTGGAAATGATTGTTTCTCAACTCTATGGATCTCTAACTCCAGTTCAAAGAATCTAGTTTAGTCTTTGTTTCTCATTTAAAAATAGCTCAGGTAGTTGGACGAAAACATACCCCTCACCGTGCAGCAGTCTTGATAGCAATCCCTCACAGACTGAGAGCCTTCCAGATTGTGGCAAATATGAATGCACTAACCTTTGCTTCACGTAAAAGTCCACCACCTTCTTGGAAAACAGCCCAGAAAAGAGGGGCAGTAGTGAACTCACTGATGCCAGAGGGCACCGTTCCCAGGACAGGGGGCCAATTTCCAGAAAAGGTCTCAGGGGCACACAGTCTGGAGAGCAAGGGAAGTCATAGGAACAGAGGACAAAAGGAAAGGGGAGAAGAGGCAAGTATTGTCTTCACACGCTCAAAAACCTGGTAGATATTTTCTACCTTTGAGTAGATATTTCTCTTTCAATTCTCTTTGAAAAATAGCTCAAGTTAAAATAAAAAGAAGAGTGTAACGTGTAACCCTGGAAGAGAAATCTCTGCCAGTGAATACAGAAGCAGCCATGCCCTAGGGAATGAGAGAAGAGCAAGGTGATTTCTTGCAGATCCCTTTGTGTGATGAAAGCTACGACCATTCTCCCCAGAGGAAAACATGTGTGCTCACATGAACAACGTTTTGCTTATATTTTCAAGAAATTCAAAGACTACCTCTCTCCCAAGCCAAACCTGTCTCTGTACTTGAATTAATGCTCTACACCATCCTGATGTTGCCAAGGATAACAGTCCCTTAATTTTAATTCCAGGCCATGGAGAGTTTGTAAAAGCCCCACCCCTATCCTCATCGGCTTTGTGGACAATAACAAAACCCCAGTGACCAAGGAGATCCTCCTCTGCCCCTTCCTCCTCACCCTCCCGCAGTCTTCACCAAGCCTCCCAGAAAACTTGTTTCTTGTGAAGGGGGGAGTTCAACAGAGAATCAAGTCAGCTTTCCCCAGGGAGCCTACCCAGAATAAATAACATGCTTCAGTAACACTGCAACTAACTCACTTCTATTTATTTAAGATCACTTGGAGACCATTTCTGAAGGGCCAGTACACTGTAAACACTGCAGAGAGTTGCCCTTCTAGAACAGGAACTACGCATATAAACATGGCTCCCCAGAGGCTTCCGGTAAATCCACTTTACACACAGGAGGACATAATGTGTCCTTGTCTCCCTGAGGTGTTTCTAATGATCCCAGTCAATAGGGAAGTCTCCTTTCCGTCACAGAGAAGAGAGCATAAATAAACCGAATGCAGTTTTAATGCCTTTGTGGATAATTAGAGAATCTGTGTTCAGGCTAAGGGAGAGAAAACAGCTCAGGGTGGGAATCAAGCCCGTCTAAACCAGATGCAGGCAAGGGTGTTCCTGGGAAGCTGTGATAAGAAAAGAAGCGCTAGGGTGGACAGTCACAAGGGAGAGTCAGCTCGTTCCCTGTCGTCCAGATGTTATGTTATGATATACCTGTTTTGTCATTCATTCACTCATTTCAAGAAACATGCTCTATCTTTTTTTTTCATTTCTTTCAGTGCCTTTCTAAGTTGGTGTTCATTCTCTCCATGGTCTGGAAGAAGTAGGCCAATAGTTTCTTACTACCATTTATTTATACATTTTTTATTCTTTGCTTCTTCCTACTAAAATATAAGCTCCCCATGGGCAGAGTTTTCATTTGTAATAAGGCAGCAAATAACTCAAGCTTTTAGAGTGCCTTAGTTCATTATTATGAATATTATTATTCCATGACCTACAGTATGAATTGAAAAATATGGCCATAATAGCTGATAAAAAAAAAAAATCCCAATTAAAAAAATGCCACCAAAACTAAAACCACAACCCCCATCAAACAAATAAAAAAATTCCAAATGGCCTGGAATATTTACAGTAGGAGCTTCACCATTAAAGAATACCAACCTGGAAAAAGATCTTTATAAAATGCTTCTTTGATGTCCCATTTGTTAAGCCTGGAGCTGAAGTCTTTTGTAGGTAGGCAACCTCAGATCTCAACCTAATTTTTTGGAGAGCAATAAAAATTTTCATGAAAGCCTCTTGCTATTTTAAATGAAGAAGCCGCTTTTCAAAATTAAATCTCTTTCAGTTTTTAACTGTCAAAATAAAAAGATGAGCCCTGTGACTAAATTATCAGAGGATGGATCTAGGGTTTTCAACTCCTACTGGTCACACACATTTCACATCCACACATAAGGACTTAAAACACTCATTCACCTCTGTTTAAAAACAAAAAGAAAAGATAATTTCACTTTTTTTTTTTTAAATTTTTTTTTTTAAAGATTTTATTTATTTATTTGACAGAGAGAAATCACAAGTAGATGGAGAGGCAGGCAGAGAGAGAGAGAGGGAAGCAGGCTCCCTGCCGAGCAGAGAGCCCGATGCGGGACTCGATCCCAGGACCCTGAGATCATGACCTGAGCCGAAGGCAGCGGCTTAACCCACTGAGCCACTCAGGCGCCCGATAATTTCACTTTTGATAAGAGTGCATTATAAATCATTTCCCCAGGCTGTTCCATCCTGTAAGCCAACAGAATTTCAAAGTTAACCGTCCTCAGAGAGGTTGCCTGGCGTGGTGATTAAGAGCATGGAATCAGGAGGCAGCCTGCCAGGTGAGGGGCTATCCTGGCTCTGAGGCCTCTTAGCTGCATCAGCCCAGCAAATAACTTAACCTCTCTGTGCCTCAGTTTCCTTAGCTGTAAACTGTACCTAATTTGGGGGGGGGGGGGCTGTGAAGAGGGATGAAATGATCAAATATTTAAAACAGTGAACACCATACACAATAAGTGCTACATAAATGTTATAACCAGTGGTTCTCAACTTTTGAGTATGTAAGAATCACCTAGTGTACTTGTTGCAAAGAAGATATTCTCTGAGCTACTTGACATGGGGAGTTAGAGAGGAGAAGGGAGTTGGGGGAAATTGGAAGGGGAGGTGAACCATAAATGTTAACTTAATAAAGCTGCAGGGAGTCCAGAGATATGAAGATTTTAGGGCAGGATTCTGAGAGCTAACTACCACACTTTCTAGGCAAACCCAGCTCTCTTCAGTAACTCAACATACATCAGCTTGCAATTTAAGCTAAAGCCTGGTGAAAAAAAAACTGAAATATGCCCCTTTATTATCTTGTTTCCAGGGTCTTAAATGAAGAGTTCTTCGATACTTTCTGAGTGTTTCCACAGCCCAATACCTAAGACAGCACCTCTGTCATCCTCTAAAGCTGCTAGTCTTTCTTCTTCCTATCTCCAGACATCCCCCCAGCTCTGTTGCTCAGAAGTGGGTTCCATAGTCTTAGATCATTCAACCAATACATAACAACATCTGGTTCTTGTCTCTAGCCCTTCATCATTCTGTCTTCCGCATTCCTTCCAGTACCAAAAACAAATCAGCAAATCATCATCACTTCATGTATGTAGTAAACTATGAAAGAATGTGACTCACAGGCACCAATGCAAACCAGTGCACTTGCAAGTGAAATCCAAGTTCACGATTGAGCTTCAGGTTTAATGTACCACCTCCTCAAACAGAGGGAAGAAACATAGGGGAAGGGGAAGGGGAACTGGTCAGGAGGAGCCCACACCCAGTACCATCTTCAGAGGTCGTTCTTGTCACTATTGTCCCCTTCAGAGTAACAACTGCACCAAAGAAAGGGTGTGGAAACAAAGATCACTAACCACATGTGGAAGGTGGCAAGTCCCAGAGGAAAAACTTCAGGAAGGGATATCGGTGAATACTTAAAAAAATTAGATCATATTATTGCCAAATATCTTCTTTATAACTGGTTGCTAAGCTGTTAATTTTAACAATAAACTAGTTGTCCTTTGAGGTGTGTTTGCTGGAGTCCTGATGGGGGGGGAAAGAGGCATGCTAATTCCTATGAGGACAGGGTATTTACGGGTTTCTTCTGACAGAAAACAGTATTTTATGGCTTCTTTTTTTTTTTTTTTTTGCCTGCAATAAAAGTGACGGCTTTTCAGAAAAAGCTGGCCACCAGCACAAATGGAAGGCAGTTTGCTGACAGAGGGATGTGGAGAGAACCCTTGTGGTTGTGCATTTGGCCTTAGGAAGTATGATGACTAGAGTCTTACACATTTAGGAAGATCCCCACCCTCCGCCCCCAGCACCCCAGTTATTATGCTACAATGTGCTGTCCACGAGGACGAAGAGGTGAATGTGCTGAAGAGCCTCATCTTCCTCAGGCAGTTAGAGGGAGAGACACAGATGCAGAGGTGATCTCAGAATCTGAGCCAGCCAAGTCCCTGGGATGTGTCCAGGGAACTCCTAGGCTGCCTCCACTTTCTTTTTGCAGCAAGGAAGAGAGGGCAGGAAGCCAGGGAATGAGACCAAGGAGACTTTGTTCATACTTTTGGGGGAGGGGGAGAAAATTTAAAAAACAGCCTTGTCTTAAAATTTATCTGGAAAGTGGCTTAACATCCCCCCCAAAATTATTCATTTATCAGTAATTAGTCTAGTTTCGTGTTGCAGAAATGTTTGTAGATGCTAGGGAAATCCTCATAGAGATCCCATGGTAGTTAGGGTGGGGGGGTTGGATAGGGATAAACAAATAAATATCCAATACCAGACGGTGATAAATGCCAATGAAGAAAAAGCAAGTTAAGAAGGTACAGATGAAGTCAGGAAGAAGTGCCTACTTTCTGAAATCAGATAATCAGAGAAGGGTTCTCCAATGGTGGGAGGTTAGGGCAAAGACTGAGCAAGACACAAAAATTATCTGCAGGAAGAGCAGCCAGTCAAAGGCCCTGAGGTGGCAGCACATTTGGTGTGCGTGAGGAACAAGGGATCTCGGGTGTCGGTTTGGAATAAGTGAGTAAGGTAGAGAGGAATCTAGAGAAGTAACCAGGGCAGAGATCGTATGGGACGGTTTGGAGCAGAAAACATCTATTGCTGGTAGAAGAACAATCACATTACTTTGGCATCATCACATTAATTTGTTCTTTAAAAGCAGCTAGCTCCTCAAAGGTAGGAAAACCAGACAAGTGGCTCCAAAGGAAGATAACAAGAATTTATTGATTACGAAAGATTTCTTCCTGAGAAGCTGCCCACGACTCTGATTCATCTACATCATATACACAAAACCCCCCATGACCCAGAAATAGGACCCTTTCTTTAGATATCACCATCTCTCCCACACACTCAGACTCGAAAAGCATGATTTATCAGGCTCCCTGCATTCCATACTTCTCAGAGGAACTAAGATAAAATATACTTTGCAGATGATTTACAACAGTCATTTTTCATATTCTCTCTTAAATGAAAAGTCTAAGATTAGGCTTCATTTAAATTGCAAATTCTACCCTAAAAACTTTTGGATTTCCCCTTAACCCTTTAAATCATTCACATCATTCACATTAGAAATGGACAGTAACTTCAAATTTATAAAGGAAAAACCAGCTTGTATGGAATGCCAGAAAGGTCTTGATTGCTGGTGGTTTTGCCAGGTTGGTGGAATGGAGGGCAGCCAAGGTGGGTTGGGGTCCACTCCAAAAAGTGGGGGTCCACTTTCTGTTGGATAGAAATTCTCCCAGTCATTTCAGTACCTCTTGTTACAGTTTTTGTCCCAGACTATCTTTTTAAGAATACTGAGATAATGTCTCCCTTTGGAAAGAGAACGTATTTGTTTCCTGACCAGGACAATTACAAGTAATCTCTCCTCTGGGGAAAAGGTGTCAGGGGGAGAGCCCCTTTAAAAGACTGGGGTTCACTGGTAGGTGATACCTCCACCTAGGCCACCTCTGCATCATCCCCATGGGACTCTGGGGCCAAAGGAAAGCAACTGAGCAACCTGACTGTTCTGTACTGAATAATAAACTGCTTTTTGTCTAATCTAGGCTTCTTCTGTCTTCTGCCAGCATGAATGAAATATGGCAAGATAATTGCTTGTAAGAAGGGTAAAGTCTCAGACTTTACAGTTTTTGACACCTCTGCTTCTCCCCTAAACCCAGGAAGTTGTGAGATTCCAGCTACCTCCTGTGATAGAATGCGATTCCAAAAGAGGTTCACGCAGAGCCCCCATCTGCAAAGTTACCCACAAGACTCTAAGAAATTACCCGTCCGGAGAGCAGCGTCCCCCATACACTGGCCCCTTCCACACATCCCTCTGGAGCAGGCTGAACTAGGGCTGGTTCATTTGGTCATGGGGACGAGGGCAGGCAGGGGAGGGGAAGGGACCAGGGTGACAACAAGTGTTGATGAGTCTCCTTCAGCCCGCTCCCAGCTGTATCCAGAAAGAACAATCCACCGAGAGCTCAGACATCTGGGGAAACTATCCCAACTCCCCAGCCCGCAGGTTCCCAGGCACCCCACGAGTTCAGAGAGGCGGGTCAGGAGACCAGGGAGCACAATAGCGTGGACACATGGAGAGGAGGGAGGCGTGTGCAGGGGGCAAGGCAGCAAGAAACAGAAACTCTCCTCAAGGTAGTCTCGAAACTTCTGATGCGCCCGCGCATTGAGGTGACGACGCAGAGCGGCCAGAGCACTTGCGTACGGTGTTCTTGGCCATGCCCTTGCCCCAGAAATCGTCGGTGAAGATGCCCCAGCGGAGGCGGCCAAGAGGCCGCACGTCGGGGTCGTTCACGTCGTCGGGCACGAAGTCGGCCTGCGAGGGGTGCCCGTAGCACCCACCGCTCCGCCGCTGCCACCGCCACTGCCACTGCCCTAGCCGCTCCCAGGCGTCTGGCATTCTCCCCGGCCGGGGCCCCGGTGGCGCGCCGCGGCTGCCGGGAGGTGGGCTCGGGCATGATGCGGCGGCAGCCGGACCCGCCGCTGGCGCCCCGCGCTCCGCCGCCGCCTGCGCCGCTGAGTTGGCCCAGCTGCAAATAAACAGCAGTCCCCCCGCCTCCCCCGGCCATCGCCACCTCCTCCGCCCCACTGCGCATGCCCCGCTCGCTCTCGCCTCCACCCGCCCCGCTCCATCCCGGGACTAGGGCCGCCCCCCCCCAAACCCGCAGTGCCCTCCTCCCCCGCCCGGCTTGCAGCCGCACTCAGCCCAGGGCGCCCGCGTCCCCCGCGCTGGAGTTCGCGCGCAGGTGGAGCGGGGTCGCGGTGCGGGGCTGCCGGAGAGGCGGAGAAGAGGCCCCGGGGTCCTGCCGAGCGCTCCCGCCCGTACTCTCCGCCGCCCCCGAGTCACGCACCCCCACCACCCTCACCCACGGGGCCAGGAGGGCCTCATCTGCCGGCACCTCCCGGCCCAGGACCAGGGCGGGCTTAGCAGGTGCGCACCCTGAAACCCCACAGCCCCCGCTCGGACCCAGAGAAAAGTGGCCTCGGCTTCCCGGGAAGTTCGCGGCTTTCAGCACCCCGGACAACGCGGCGGCGGCGCCGGCCACAGGCTCTCCCGCCCGCGCCCGCGCTCGCGGACCGTCGCCCTGTCCGCGTCCCCTCCCCGGGCCTTTCTGTCCCCGACCCGCCTGCGCCCCGCGCTCGCAGCCTCCACTGGGGGAGGCCGTGGGGGAAACGGAGCTGCCCGAAGCACCTCCCTGATAGGTGAAGAGAGGAGGAGAGGGAATACTCACCACTTTTGCACCGAAGCTCCGAGTCCAAATGTGAAGACTCACACACCTCCTGGCTTTCTCGCCAAAATGATGAAGTCCCAGAACCTAGGTCGGGTTTGGCTCCAAGAGAAAGGGTCGGCAGGCCGAGGGCTTCCCGCCCGCCCTGCGTGGGCTGTTTGCCTTTCAGGGCCCCTAACTCTACTCGCACTTAGGAAAAGTCCCAGCTTTGATTTGGGGTTTGGGTCTGGGCATGGACTTGCCTTCTGAAACATTCCTTCTCATTTTAGTTTCTACTGAAACTCTTGAGATGATTGGGATGAGGAGGGAGCAGGAGGCTGGCTGAGGACAGAGCAGGGGCTGATGCCTTGCACCCCACCCCCTCTCCACCCACTCCCCTTGGTAATATGTGTGACATTCCTCAGGCACCCCTGACTGCTCTAAAAGAAGAGCAAATGGTTATCTTGCAGAGATCACAGTCCTGCAAGGCAGGAGTCTCTCTTGGTTTGCAAATGTCCTTGAGATTTACAAAGAAATTACCTTATCAATAGCCCAATTTCCAAAGACACATAACTCAGTTCCTCAAGCCCTAATGTCACCCTCCCCTCCATAAAAAAAAACCGAAGGAGGCGGAGGTAGAAAGAAAAGTAAATAAAGTTAAATTTCTTCTAAACCTAAATCTCACTAACAAGGACGCTTGATAGCAGGAATGTAACATTCCACCAGGAGACTCCAATAGTCTTTATGTTAGTGCCTCATTAGAGGGAAAGTGGCCTTGGCTTGATGGTAACCAGGCCTTCAATATCCTGACAGTCTTCTTTACCCCAATAGCCCTTCTGAACACCCCTTTGTCCTCACCTACCCAACTCCTGTGTATATAAGCAGCCACTCCTCAGAGGCCCTGGGCAGCCGCATCTCCGCCTGCCCACGGGTCCTGTCCCTGTGCTCTAATAAACCACGTTTTTGCACCAGAGACGTCTTAAGAATTCTTTCTTTAGCCGTCGGCTCTGAACCTCACCCCACCGAACCCGACCTAGGTTCTGGGACTTCATCATTTTAGCGAGCCAGCCAGGAGGTGTGTGAGTCTTCACATTTGGACTCTGAGCTTCAGTGCAAAAGTGGTGAGTATTCCCTCTCTTCTTCCTTTACTCTCGTTTCAGGGGCTTTTCAAGGAGTATGGTCTTATTGGAACACTTGCATTCCAATTGCTCAGGCTGTAATCCTCTAGCCCGTGGCTACTCTATGGGGAGGAGAGCGTTTGCCTTTTGGCTGTAAGTTAGTACCCTGGCCGGAATGGCAATAGGACCCAGAAACTCAATGGCTTCTCTTTATTCCTGTTCTTGTATAAAGTTGTCTCTCTTGGGCACGGGACAGCCACCTAAGTCACCAGGACGGCTGCCAATCTTAAGACTCCCGTGTGAGGTTTCCTCCTGATTGATCTAATGTGATCCCCTCCACATCCCTGGTCTTTGATCTAATGTGATCCCCTCCACATCCCTGGTCTAGCCACTTCTGGCCGCGAGACCTCCACTGGGAGCCGGCCGAAACCAGTACCAGATTGAATTAAAATGCAACCAGGGACCAGGGACCGTTTCCTAGGGAAGTTGACTGCAAGGACCATATGTGTTGGAATGTCGCTTAGACCATGATGGATTTCAGTCTTTACTGTTTCTTGTCAGTGTCCTCTACAAACCGCTTAAAGCTGCAAAATTGGGTAATTTCCCCTTGCCAAACATTTCTAGTATTTCCATGGGTTAAAATGGCAAAACAGTATGCAGTCTTCAGGACATACAATGGCATGGCACAAGCATTTTAGTCCATTCACCAGGCACCCATTGGCAGCCCAGGATGCAATGGGGAAGTGGAGGGATGCCGGCACCCCTCCAGGGCCTTTAATGGCAGGAATGCCTTCTCAGGGAAGGCAAGAAGGTGATCAATAGCGATTTTTGTTGAGGGACGCCTCCGGTCGCTTTTGACACCTGGAACCTCTGACATACCCTGTGTGGGACGCCACCCAGGAGTCGGGAGAATTATGGTAATGGACCTTCTTTACTTTTTAGGAACATGGGATCCTCCTCTTCTGTACCCAAGGACTCTCCCTTGGGATGCCTCTTAACCCACTGGAATCAATTCAAACTGCAAGTTTTAAGAAAGAAAAAGATGATCTTCTTCTGTAATTCTGAATGGCCTCAGTACTCCTTAGGATACGGAGAAAAGTGGCCCATAAATGGGACTCTAAATTTTAGGTCAATCTATCAGTTAGACCTCTTCTGCAGGGAAAAGGGCAAATGGACTGAAATTCCATATGTCCAAGCCTTTATGGCCCTATATCAGGATCCGAACTTGCGGGGTTCTTGCAGAATGTGTCTAACCCCCAGCCAGGTTAGTGGCCCCCACCCTGCTCAGGATGTATTGGATGATGACCGTCTAAACAGGCCGATCCCCCTCAACAAACCCAGGATGTTAAAGGAACTGCCAGACAGTCCCAAAGAAGAGGACACTGGCTCTGATGCTATCCCTCCTCCTTATAAACCCCAAGAACCCTCTGCCCCTAGCCCCGCTGGACATACCAGGAGCGGGACTCCCTATTTACCAGGAGCTCCATCTAATTATGGGATGCATCCTCTTAGGGAGGTTGCCAATGGAGAAGCAGGCACAATTAGGGTTCATGTCCCATTCTCCATGGCAGATCTGGCTCAGATTAAACAACGTTTAGGACGGTATTCAGAAAATCCCTCTCAATTTATTGATGGCTTTCAGGAAATATCTATTATGTTCGATTTGACCTGGAAGGATATATATATCATTTTAACTCATTGTTGCACCCCTGAGGAAAAGAGACGAATCTGGGAGGGAGCACAGGAGTTCGCTGATGAACTGGCAGTAAGAGACAGGAATCATTACCCAGTTGGGGGTACTGCTGTCCCTAACACTGAGCCGCACTGGAACTATCAGGAGGATAGTTCGGGGAGAGAAAAACGGGACCATATGATTACCTGTTTAATAGAAGGAATGAAAAAAGGATTTTCTAAACCTGTAAACTTTGACAAACTCCAGGAAGTTACACAGGGAATTGATGAAAATCCAGCCCTATTTCAGGGTCAACTGGTAGAGGCCATCCGTAAATACATGAATCTGGACCCAGCCTCACCTGAGGGAATAACCATACTGAACATGTATTTTATAAGTCAATCGGCACCTGACATCAGCCAAAAATTAACTAAGATGGCTCTAGGCCCTCAGACTCCCACCCAGCGCCTATTAGAGGTAACGACTGAAGTCTTTAACAATAGAGATGTGGCCTTAAGGCAAGAAAAGGACCGGAGGACTAAATTGCAGGGTAAGATACAAGCTCAAGTAATGGCTGCCACTATTGCGGATTCCCCACAGCACCAGACTAACCAGGGGCCAAAGAAGGGGCCGGCAGCAGGAAAGGAACTAGGTAAGTCCCCATGCTATACGTGTGGCCAGATCGGACACTGGAGCAGAAAATGTCCGAACAAGCACTCTCCACCAGGGCCATGTCCTGTCTGTAAAGAAACAGGACATTGGAAGAGAGACTGTCCTCGTCTCCAGAGAGAGAGGGGGACAGGAACTCACTTCCCTGCCCGAGAGTCGACGCCGGAGGAGGAACTGGCATGACGGGGCCCTGAGGCTGGTCCGGCTCCCTTTGTCATCAAGATGACTGAGCCCCGGGTTACCCTGGACGTGGGAGGTAAGTTTATCAATTTCCTTATTGATACTGGAGCCACTTACTCTGTCCTTATTCTGCACTCCGGCCCTACTTGTCATTCTAGCCTTAAAATTGTTGGCATAGAGGGAGAAACTAAAACATGCCATCAGACAATGCCTTTAACCTGTAAATTTAGGAGTCAATTGGTAACTCATGTTTTTCTAGTCCTTCCGTCTTGTCCCACCCCACTACTTGGACGAGACTTAATGTATAAACTGGGTAGCCGATTTGCTCTTACTGTAGAGGGGGATGGCTTGTTCTCTTTAACGTCTGGAGAGCTTGATCCATACCCTACTATCCCTTCCAATATCTGGAAGGAAGTAAACCCACAAGTCTGGGATTGTGATGTCCCAGGACAGGCTTTTACAGCCCAACCTGTCCAGGTGATCTTGAAGGACCCAGCCAGTATACCTCATAAGAAACAGTATCATCTAAAACCTGAGGCCAAAGCTGGGTTACAACCGGTTATTGATAAGTTTTTAGAACATGGTATATTAAACCCTTGTCAATCTCCTTATAATACCCCAATTTTACCAGCAAAAAAGGCAAATGGAGAATATCGGATGGTACAAGATTTAAGAGCCAAAAATGAGGCAGTAATGCCTATTCATCCTATAGTGCCAAATCCGTATACTATTCTCAACCATGTCCCCGGTGACGCCAACTGGTTTACTGTACTTGACTTAAAAGATGCCTTTTTCTGCATCCTATTAAGTGAGGAAGCACAGCCACTATTTGCTTTTGAGTGGACTTCACCCTCAAGCTCACAGGCTGCTCAGTTAACTTGGACAGTCTTACCACAAGGATTTAAGAACAGTCCTCATCTATTTGGAGCTGTACTAAGCAAAGATCTCCATGATGTGTCCTTATCTAATGGGACAATAATTCAATATGTAGATGGCATTTTAATCTGTAGTCCCACAAAGGAAACATCTGATGAAAATTCTATAACTTTACTTAACTTTTTGGCAGATAGAGGGTATCGTGTATCCCCCCAAAAGGCACAAATTTCTCAACAAAAGGTATACTATTTGGGATATGAACTAACACCTGGTCACCGTGTTCTATCTACCGATAGAAAAAGGGCCATACTAGATCTCGAGCCTCCAACTACAAAGAAACAACTTCACACTTTTCTAGGTATGGCAGGCTTTTGCCGCCTGTGGATTCCTGGGTTTGGACTTTTAGCCAAACCGATATATGACTCAATTAAAGGCCCCGATGAGGAACCTTTGTTATGGACTAAAGCTCAACAGAAAGCCTTTCAAACATTAAAAACTAAACTTCTGTCAGCTTCAGCCTTGGCATTACCAAATTTAGAAAAACCTTTTACTCTATATGTGGCAGAAAAGCAAGGCCAAGCCTTGGGAGTTCTCACCCAGAAATTAGGGAATGAAACAAGGCCGGTGGGCTACTTTTCAAAGTCACTTGACAATGTGGCCCAAGGGTGGCCAGCTTGTCTTCGAGCAGTGGCTGCCACAGCCCTCCTTGTAGAAGAGGCCTCAAATCTCATGATGGGACAGTCCCTGACAGTGATGACTCCGCATCAGGTCCAGAGTGTCTTAGAAACCAAGGGTCACCAATGGATGACAGGAGGCTGCCTTACTAAATACCAGGCTATGCTCTTAGATACGCCTGAAGTAGTACTTAAGACCTGTCAAACTTTAAACCCAGTGTCTCTGATGCCTGTACCTGACCATCCTGCTTCCATAGAACATAACTGCTCAGAGATCGTTGATCTTGTCTATTCTAGTAGGCTGGATTTAAAGGGCTCCCCTATTGAAAATGCGGGTGATAACTGGTTTACTGATGGCAGCAGCTTTATGGATAAGGGAGAAAAAAGGGCTGGATATGCTATAGTTAGTTTGGTTAAAACAATCGAGACAAAACCCCTTCCAGTAAATACTTCTACGAAAAAGCAGAAATAGTAGCACTTACTCGTGCCCTTCAATTGGCAGAAGGCCTAAGAATTAACATTTATACTGACTCCAAATATGCTTTCCTGGTACTACATACCCATGGAGCTATTTGGAAGGAAAGGGGATTGCTATCAAGCCATAACTCCCCAATCAAATATGGGCCTGAGGTCACACCCTTCTTGAGGCTGTACACTTGCGGTGATTCACATCTAAGGATATCAAAAGGATATGACCTTAGAATCTAAAGGAAACAATTTAGCAGACCATGCAGCCAAAGAGGCAGCAAAGGGTAAACGGATATTAAGCCTTATACCAGTCTTGACTCCAATGGAGTCCATAACTCCAGTCTATTCAGACCAAGAAATTCATATTGCTCAGGAGCGAGGATATACTAAAAATGCATAAGACTGGCTTGTTAACGAAGAAGGAAAGTTCTTTATGCCTAAAATTAGTCAATGGAAAATAATACAGGGCTTGCACCAGGCTACTCATTGGAGCAAAGATGCTTTAAAACATTTAATCAAAAATATATTTGATGGAGTAAATTTAACAACCACACTAAAACAGGTGTGTCAGTCCTGTAGTATCTGTGCCCAAGTAAATCTGGATGGTGCAGCTCACCCCCACCTCTCTTAAAACCAGTCCAGAGGCGTGGATCCTATCCAGGAGAGGACTGGCAACTTGATTTCACACAAATGCCACCTTGCAAAGGCTATAAATATCTATTAGTATTTGTTGATACCTTCACCGGATGGGTCAAAGCCTTTCCCTGTAAAACTGAAAGGGCCATAGAAGTAACTAAGGTTTTGGTGTGAGAAATTATCCCTAGATTTGGCCTTCCTCAATCTCTTCAAAGTGATAATGGTCCTTCTTTTACTGCTCAGATAACTCAACAAATAGCCCAAGCCTTAAAAATTAAATAATTCTTACATTCAGCCTGGCATCCACAGTCCTCCAGAAAGGTAGAGAAAGCTAATCATACTTTAAAACGTCATCTTACTAAACTTAGTCTAGAAACCCAGGAAAATTGGGTTACTCTCCTACCAATAGGACTTCTTAGGATAAGAACTGCCTCAAAACAACCTATAGGATTCAGCCCTTTTGAGTTAATATATGGAAGACCCATTTCTTTCTGTAGATCTGCTATTAGATGAAGATTATAATGCCTTACTAAATTATTCACTGGAAGCTGGGTTAATCCATAAGTTACTCAATGAGTATACAAATCATATTCTCCCCAAACCTGATTTAACTATAACTGAAAAGCCACCCCATGTAAATCCCAGAGACATGGTTAATTTAAAAAATTGGAAGTCAGATATAGCCGAAAACCTACATCCAAAATGGAAAGGTCCATATCGGGTCATACTATGTATTCCCACTGCAGTAAAACTAGAAGGACACTCTTCATGGGTCCATATATCTAGACTAAAACCTGTACCTCCTCCACAGGAACCGAGTAAACAAACCAACATGACTTCTTACTCCTGTGAGCCCATAGAAGACCTCAAGCTTCTCTTCAAACAAAAATGAAGGTTATATATATTCTCTTTATCTTCCTTTCATCTGTCTTAGCTGACAATTCCTTTCTACAGTGGGCACAGCATTTTGCTGAACTACAAAATCAGACAAATTGTTGGATATGTGGAATTTTGCCTACTTCAAGTACGTCTGGGTTACCCTGGTGGGATTCCCCTTTGCAGGGTACTGATTGGCATTCTCGGCAAAAGTATATTTCAGATATGGTAGATGGAGACAGTACATACCGGGATAAATCTATTACTAACCAAAATGTTTCTTCCTGGCCCATGATCAGTAAAACATGGGCTTCACCAGGACATAATCAAACTTTTTCATGTTCTCGAACTATTAAAATCCTAACTGACCAAACAAGCTCACAGGATAATACTCACTGGCTAGGGCCTAAGTTACAAAACCCTCCTTATCGCTATACTAAGGATGGTATATATCAAATCTGGGATACATATCTGTGGCTTACACCCACGATTGGACGGCTCAGTCAGAAGGCAGTTTTATGCTGGGAACAAAGAAATCATACGAGTGATACTTGGGCAAATAACGCACGATATCTGGGATGGCTATCACTAGAAATGTGTTCCCAAGTAATAGTACTCCAGGCTACTGACTGGTTTGCTACTGACTGGGCAAGGCGACCTGGCATTAGATGGCCAGCTCCAAACGGAACCCACTGGATATGTGGAACCAACCTGTGGCCCTGGCTTCCTCCAGGGTGGATAGGTTGCTGTACTTTAGGATTCGCCTGGATTTATGGGAGCATTACTAAAACCATTACAACTCCAGCTAATCTCCCCAACTTGAAACAAAGATGGACGTGATCTGTTTTTAAATGATATGATCACTTAGCATCCATTTTTGTTCCATCTTCGGGACTAGAGGATGTCATGTGGCATGTAGAAGCCCTTAATAAATATACTACAAAGGCACTCAATGATTCACTAAACAGTATCTCCCTACTTAATACTGAAGTTTCACAAATATGTAAGGCAGTCCTACAGAATAGGATAGCCTTAGATGTCCTGACAGCAGCACAGGGTGGCACATGTGCAATTATCAAGACAGAATGTTGTGTATACATCCCAGACTATCACAAAAATGTCACAGGACTAATAAAAGATATGAATACACAGATTAAGGCCCTATAAGATCCTTCTCTCTCTCTCAGTGAATGGTTAAGTTCCTGGTTTGAAGGAGGACTATGGCCAACAATTAGAAATCTCCTTTTCGGGCTTCTCATTCTTATCGCCTTATTAACCTTAACATGTTGCTTTGTTCAATGTTTCTCTACTTGGTGCCGAGACTCCATTGCTGCAATGACTTCACCACGACAGATGATCCTTACCACACACAAAGACACTTCTTCACTGTCAGCGCTGGATTCAGCTGCCTCCACCTTTCGTAACTCCCCTATACATTCCTCCACTGATCAATGTTGACCTGAGTAGGTAGGGACAACTCTACGCCCCTGTTCAGCAGGAAGAAGTTACAGAAGATGAGACCTTCCACCTTCAACCACCTTAAAGATTTAAGGGTCAAAATTGTTCAGGGGGGAATGATGAGGGAGCAGGAGGCTGGCTGAGGACAGAGCAGGGGCTGATGCCCTCTCCACCCACTCCCCTTGGTAATATGTGTGACATTCCTCAGGCACCCCTGACTGCCCTAAAAGAAGAACAAATGGTTATCTTGCAGAGATCACAGTCCTGCAAGGCAGGAGTCTCTCTTGGTTTGCAAATGTCCTTGAGATTTACAACAAAGAAGTTACCTTATCAATAGCCCAATTTCCAAAGACACATAACTCAGTTCCTCAAGCCCTAATGTCACCCTCCCCTCCATAAAAAAAAACCGAAGGAGGCGGAGGTAGAAAGAAAAGTAAATAAAGTTAAATTTCTTCTAAACCTAAATCTCACTAACAAGGACGCTTGATAGCAGGAATGTAACATTCCACCAGGAGACTCCAATAGTCTTTATGTTAGTGCCTCATTAGAGGGAAAGTGGCCTTGGCTTGATGGTAACCAGGCCTTCAATATCCTGACAGTCTTCTTTACCCCAATAGCCCTTCTGAACACCCCTTTGTCCTCACCTACCCAACTCCTGTGTATATAAGCAGCCACTCCTCAGAGGCCCTGGGCAGCCGCATCTCCGCCTGCCCACGGGTCCTGTCCCTGTGCTCTAATAAACCACGTTTTTGCACCAGAGACGTCTTAAGAATTCTTTCTTTAGCTCTGAACCTCACCCCACCGAACCCGACCTAGGTTCTGGGACTTCATCAGGGAGATGCCGAGCAAATTCCTTTTTGTTCTCTTTCAAGTGGATCACTTGGGTCTGAGGATGATTTTCTGGGCACTGCAGGTGTTTCAACAGTTTCTGCTAACAGGACTGAGAGAGCTGCATAAGTGCTCTGCTTTTGCTCCTAAACTTTCCTAATGATTTTGTATTATTATATGTAAACGAATTAGATATCCCAAGGTGCTTGGTTACTTGATTTATCTTGAAGATTGCACATCTTTTAACTCTCAAGTTCCTTAAAACTTAGCATTGCTAAATGTTACTGTATTTAGTTATGTGAAATTTGACACATCCAATTAGGAGAAATTAAAATGCCTAATTTACCATTGATTTGGCTTTTTAAAAAAGATTTTATTTATTTGCCAGAGAGAGAGAGAGAGACAAACAGTGCCAGAGATAGCAAGAGAGAGCAGAAGCAGGAAGGAGAGGGAGAAGCAGGTCCCTCCTAAGTAGGAAGCCCTGCTAAGTAGGCTCAAACCCAGTACCCCCAGTAGCATGATCTCAGCTGAAGGCAGTCATCTAAGAGACTGAGCCACCCAGGCACCCCTGATTTGGCTTTATATTGTCCAAGATTTTCCCAAATAAAAGGATTTAATGCCAAATATTTGGGTTTTGGTTTTTGTTTTGGAAAATTTCAGGCAAAATATTTTTGGTTAGTTGACCACTCACTCAACAGGGTACATTAGTCTCGAGCAAAAATGTTCCAAGGCAGCACCAATTTCTCCATTTTTGGTTCATTTTTTGGTGACCTAAACTTTAGTTAATGAGAAATGAAATTGAAAATTCAGAGCATGAATGTTTTCATCCTTTCATCAAAATGATCATACACAGTAATAGCTTTAGCTCTTCCTTGGGCTGATTCTGTCCCCACACTCAGGACATTACCTCCTCCCAGGCAGTTTACACTGGAGCCATTCCCTTTCTTGTCTGTCAGACTAATACACTTACACTGTGGGCATAATCTGGTAAAATGTGTAGTGGACTGGGTCCAATGCCCAAAACTGCTCAAAGTTGGTATGTGTGAAATTAATTCCATAATATTCTAGATGTTTATATTATGGTCCTCCAGAGAAACAAAACCAATAAAACATATGCGTTCTATATAATAAGGAATTGGCTCACCGGATTATAGAGATTTATAGGCTCCAAGAAAGCTGGAGACCTAGGAGAGCCAATGATGGAGTTCCAGCACAAAGCCTGGAAGCCTCCAGACCCAGGAAGAACTGATTGTTTGAATTTGAGTCTGAGGCAGTTAGCAGGAGGAATTCCCTCTTACTCGTGGGGAAAGTCAATTTTTTAGTTTTATCCAAGCCTTCACCTGATTGGATAAGGCCAACCTCCCCTGAGGAGAGTGATCTGTTTTACTCAATCCGTCAATTTAAATGTTAAGTTCATCAAGGCGTGCTTGGGTGGCTCAGTCGGTTAAGCATCCGACTCTTAGTTTCTGCTCAGATTGTGATGTTAGGGTCCTGGGATGGAGCCCCATATCAGGCTCCACACTCAGCAGGGAATCCACTTGAGATTCTCTCTCCTTCTCCCTCTGCCCCTCGTCCTGTTCTTGTGCACACACTCTCTAAATTAATAAATATATGAAATCTTTTTAAAAAATTTAATTTCCTCTAAAATATTGTCACAGAGTCACCCAGAATAATATTTGATGGAATATGTAGATACCTCATGGCCTAAACAAGTTGATACAGAAAATTAGCCATCACAGTTTCTAAGTGAAATAGAGTATTATTTCACTTAGAAATACTCTATTGAAATAGAGTAGTAAAATTGTCCTTGTAACTATGTGCAATAGGTTGGTGTGTTATGCTTCCAGGAAACACGCTTATATATATTTTTATATGAACTTTCTAGAGACACTTTTATCCCCAAAGGGTGATTCTAATAATACTTTTTTATAGAGAGCAGTCCTTCTCTTCTTCCTCAAATCACCTTCAAAGCCAGCCCTGCCCACTCTCTTTTCTGAGTTGCCTCCTGTTTCAGAGGGAACCAGGTGAGGTTCCTTGACGTTGGAGAGCAGTGAAGAAGGTGCTGAAGTACAGAGAGCTGGGACCCCAGAGGGACAGTTGAAAGGGAGAGAAGAAAAAGAAATTTCACAGCTTGGGCCCTGGTTTCTGAGCCCTTTTAGTGTTTCATTAAACTTTCCTCTTGATTCAGGGGCATCCATCTTCCATCTGGTTCAGATGACGTGTTTAGGATTAATTTTTATTTAAGATATTCAGGTATCTTACATCCTCTCAGACATAAAACAGTATTTTGAAATATTAAGCTTTTTTGGGAAGGGGGAAATCTTCATCTTTCCTTGCTTCAGTACTGCTCTGTGTTAAAAGAAATAGTATAATTGATATCCATTTTATGTTAATATGCCAGTTATAGACAAGAGACTATAGCCTGCTCAGCCACCATAACTGCAGGAGCCAATTCCTATTACTCTCTCTCTTTCTCTCCTTGTGTATATGGGATATGTATATCTAAATAGTTCTGTTGTTTTGGATGTCTCCAACTTATACAATTTTTTACCATAAACTCACAAAGAGAATGATCATTTACTCTTATCAGTCCAAATTGCAACTTTTTTCTTTCTTTCTTTTTTTTTTTTTAAAGAAGTTACTTATTTATTTAAGAGAGAGAGAGTGCATGGGGGTGGGGGAGGGTGGGTAGAGGCAGAGGGAGAAGCAGGCTCCTCTCTGAGCAGGGAATCCTATGTGGAACTCAATCCCAGGACCCTGAGATCATGACTTTAGCCAAAGGCAGATGCTTATCCCACTGAGCCACCTAGGCACCCCCCCCCCCTCATTGCACTTTTCTTTTAGGTGCTATACTTTTGACAGTAAAATCTACTACTATATCCATCCCTCTCTTCTCAAAGACAACAAACAACCCACTTGGTAGGCATCTCAACCCCCAAATGCTTCTTGTCACCCAGCTAACAACTAGGCCCCTTGGTCTTTTGACTCAGAAATATGCTTTCATTTTTGTAATACCACACCAGCCAAATTAATCAGGAGGGATTTTCTCCATAATAGAATTGTCAAATTAGAAGATCTTTGAAATCCCTGAAGCGCCCCTACACATAATCAGATTTGGCTACTTTGGACACAGACTTACGTGTGTCTTATGCTTAAATTAGATACAATTTGAAGAACTCTATGAAGCTTCAGATTCCTTACGGGAGAAAAATTCTGCCAATATTGTCAGGATTATTGGAGCTGAGGCATACTCAATCTTGCAAAATACCCTTGACATCAGAAGACTAGGAAGAAATAGGCCTATAATAGAGTGATTAGTAGAAAAGGACTAATTTTACCTTACATTAGTCTTTGTAATGCTTCTTGTCTGCCTATTGAAAACTACTGGAAGGAGGTATGGACTTGTTCAACATCTTAAGCTGTCAGTAGGATAATTATAAATTACTTTTTGGTGATGTTGAATCCAAATAGGATCCTTCTAAAACTGATAACCATAACACTTAAATTATTACACGAAATTTAAATTTTAAATGAACAAGACTTTTCAAACTTAACCTTAATTTAGTAATGGTGAAAGGAGGAGAAATAGGTATGTGGAGTTAGGAATATTTTTGTTGTCATTAGTTTTTGTTGAGAAATAACCTATAGAGAAGTTATTAAATCTTTTTTTTTCCTTTTTTTTGAAATAAAAATTCTCAGGGGAAAAATGTGAAAGATTTTGAAATGAGAAAAGAATTACTGGGTGTCCTTTCACTGGAAGGCTGGGCATTGCCTACATGTCCTGGCTAGGCTTATCTGATTCTTTTGTTGTTTTCTGCTGTTCTGCAACTCTGTAAATTGTAGAAAACTGGTAGTAATGCATCGCAAATGAATTTT
The DNA here is from genome assembly GCF_964662115.1 of Mustela nivalis. Lineage (NCBI taxonomy): Eukaryota > Metazoa > Chordata > Mammalia > Carnivora > Mustelidae > Mustela > Mustela nivalis. The sequence goes on from NC_139026.1 coordinate 63,536,401, forward strand.
GTCAGGTAGAGATGCAAGTGAGTATTACTCTGTGGATATTGCCCACGTTTATATGTGTATTACATGTATTTGTAAATACATAAATAAATTACATATATTTATAAATTTTGGTCATTTGCTCTTAGAAGGAATATTTTGGAAATATTTTTGACCATGATGGGAAAGAAATAGTTCTAATATTTAAGCCTAAAGACATTGTTATTTTAGACATTTCAAACCCTTCATCATATTTAGAACAAATGTATTACAACTTTCCTTGTTGACCCAAAGAGAAATGAGCTCCCTAATGAGTTGCTCATGCATTTTATTCAGTGGTTGCTTGTTTTTTCAAGATTTCTCGGCTAAACATCAAAAAGCCCTGTGTTATTGACTTAATAAGTCAAAGGGATTAAAATGTAAGAACTATGAATGTTTTTTACTTTTTTAAATAAGTATTTGTAGAGGTCAATGATTTAAGCACACTCAGAAACCTGCTGGTTTTACAGAAGTTTTTTTATTAACACTAGGAAGCATTCTTTTAGGAACCCTAAATATATAAAACAAATACTAACAGAACTGAAGGGAGAAATGGATAGCAATACAATAATAGTAGGGGACTTCAATATTTCACTTTCAACAATGGATAGATCCTCTAGACAGAAAATCATTAAGGAAGCATTGGCCTTAAACTATATGTTAGACCAGATGAAAAGAACATTTAGAGAACATTCCATCCACCAGCAGCAGAATACACATTCCTCTCAAGCACAGAGTTGCCAAGAGAGTAAATCTTAAATGTTCTCATCACAAAAAGAGGGAAATGGTAATTATGTCACATGATGCAAGCCTTAGCTAATGCTATGGTGGTAATCATTTTGCAATACAGTGTATCAAATCAACACTTTGTTCACCTTCATGTTACACAGTGTTACACAATGTTATATGCCAACTATGTCTCAATAAAGGTGGCAGAAAAAAGAGAGAAGCTATTCTTTTTAACCCACATTGAAATTGTAATGGGATGCAGGAATGTCTAAGAGAAGTAATCTATTTAAAAAAAAAAAATCTCATTTTCTTTTACCATCTTGCATTCCCAAATTTGGTGTCCTAAATCAATAAATCTGGAAATTTGGTGTCAGTTTGTCCAGATTCTTTTTTTTTTATACAATTTTTTAAAAAAGATTTTATTTATTCATTTGACAGCAATCACAAGTAGGCAGAGAGGCAGGCAGAGAGAGAGGGGGAAGCAGGCTCCCTGCTGAGCAGAGAACCCAACTGGGTGACTTGATCCCAGGACCTTGGGATCATGACTTGAGCTGAAGACAGAGAATTTAACCCACTGAGCCACCTGGGTGGCTTGTCCAGATTCTTGAAGAACACCCCCCCCCCCCACTGCCCCGCCAAGCTTAACTGGCCTTACGCACATTACTTTATTTATTTTTAAGACTTTATTTATTTGAGAGAGAGAATGAGAGAGAGAAAGCAGGGTCAGTGGGGGAGGGAAAAGGAGAAGCAGACTCCCACCTGAGCTGAGAGCCCAACTCGGGGCTCAATCCCATGATCCAAGATTATGACCTGAGCCCAAGTCAGATGTTTAATTGACTGAGCCATCCAGGCATCCCACATTAGTTTAATTTTTGTCTGAAAATATTGGTATTTCACAATATAGAATAACTTTTAGGATGGTACCATACTTTAGAAACCAAGTTAGCTTGGCCAGTACATGGAATTAGAGGATGCTCAAGGAAAAATGTTTCTTAGAAGTATTCCTTTTCTCATCCAATAGTGAAGATGAACTACTTCCAGTTCTCTTCAAGATTTTTTCAACATTCCAATTGATACATTAATTTCAATCAAATCACTCATAAGAGAAAGATTCAGAAACTATATAACATCACATAAATATCAGGCATCAATGTTAGAAATCCCTTTAATATCAAAGCTTACCTGGAAAGTGGAAATGTTTGACTTATAAATATCTATATATATACATATGCATGTATCTTATACATTTCTATGTATTTCTAATGACAAAAGCTATGGAATTTTTGTTCCAGCTTGTTTTCGTTTCTAGGAAATTCTGAGTTAAATTTTCTGTTCAATTGTGATAGTTATCCTTAGGCTCAAATTTCAAAACAATTTTCCTTTCCATGTTGTTATATAACCTTTGTCATTTTTGTCATTTGTGCTAATAGATTTATTTTAGCTTTTTAAAAAAGATTTTATTTATTTATTTGAGAGAAAGAGAGAGCATGAACAGGGGGAGGACAGAGGCAGAGAGGGAGAAGCAGGCTCCCCGATGAGCAGGGAGCCCTGATGCAGGGCAATCCCAGCATTCTGGGATCATGACCTGGGCCAAAAGCAGCTGCTTAATCAACAGAGCCAACCAGGCGCCCCATTATATGCCTTTTATTTTAAACCCGTATCAAATACTGACACGTACAAAGGATATACATAATGATAATGGAAAGAGGAAAATATTAAGGTTTCCTTTTTTAACTCATTTGACCTTTGAAAGATTTATAAAGTTTAACCTAATAGTGAACAAATGAAGATGTTACCTATAATTACTTCAACTCATCTGGGGAAGTGATTATTTACCAACGTCTTGGTAAAATTTGCATATTAATTGGATAAGCACTTTGCAACCACAGGTATATTCACTCCCTACAGCACCACCTGCTTTCTTAAAAATTACTAATGGGTGATTGGAGCTGGAAAAAAAAATCTTTGAATATCGTCTCTATTTTTTTTTCTTTTTCAAGATTTATGTATCCATTTGACAGAGTTGAAGAGCATAGGCAGAGGGAGTGGCAGGCAGAGGGAGAAGAAGAAGCAGGCTCCCTGCCAAGCAAAGAGCCCAGTTTGGGGCTAGATCCCAGGACCCTGGTATCATGACTTGAGCCAAAGGTAGACACTCAACTGACTGAGCCACCCAGGTGCCCAATAATCAACTCTGTAGTAGTTTTAGATTTTTATCACCTAGTAGCTCTTTACTCCTACATGTCTTATATTTCTACTCCTACACATGTCTTATATTTTCTGAGTAAAATATCCTCAGAAATCCCTTAGATCCTAATTTTAACAATAATTCTAGAATTAAAAAAATATGTTTTCCCTTCCTTCTAAGTGGAAATAAAACATGCCAATTTCTTTAAATCTGTAGACAATCTGCTGAAAACTTCCCAAGAACAATGTGAATGTCTACTTCAAAATCAAACTCAAGTTGCCCTTCTTAACAACATATGGAACAATAATATCACCTACATAGTTCAGACAACTTATTTTAAACACCAGCTAATGTGTAATCATACTGGCAATAGCTGGACTTAATTACAAATGTTGGCATGAAATTCTTGTTCCTGATTTTTTCTGCTATGCGCTTACTGTGAGTGCACTGGGGCAATTATGAAGTTCACCAGGCCTTCTGTGGACAGAGAATCTTTAGGAACAAAACATATCTAGGCACATCATTATAGAAATAGGATAAAGTTTGCATTTATTAGAATAAAAACAGCAGAAGCGACTATAAGAATCTGGAAGAACAATGCCATTCAGGCTGTCCCAGTTTTTTCCTGCCATGTTCTTCAGTGGAATCCAAGGTATTGGATAATTTGCCAAGGAGCACTTTAATGTCTCAATGGCAAGTCAGGGCATTTTATGGCTGCTTATACGCAACACACACCAGAAGCAATTTAGGTGAAGTTGGTCTTGTGACCTCGTGATGGTTGATTTTATTCAGAGAATTAATCATTCATGTGTTAAATATTAAACACATATTAACATATGAACATGTGAACATATGACTATATGTATCTAATATTAACATATTAGATGTGTTAATATTCATCTGTTAAATATTTGTAAAAATGCTCAACATATTCCAAAATTAGAAGAGGGTTTATCTTTTAGATAAATTATCAATATTGTCTTCTGGGCAACTCATGTTACTCAGATGTGTAGAGAAAAACTAGTAATTGATTAAATGTATGACTTATTTATGTGGGAGGGAAATCTGACAACCCATGAATATAGTCAAGATTTTAATAATTCTGGGTTGTATATAGTTCAATTTCCAGAGAGAAAAGAATGGTTTTCTGAGAAAGGTTCATTTCCTTTTGGAAATTCCCCATGGCTTTGGCTTGAGGGAGTGTATGAACATGTGCACATTTACACACATATTCACACATGCTTTGAAAGCTTCCTTCACAAGTGTTCCATTTCAGCTGGGGGAAGATACAGGAAGGAAATGTCCAAGATTTGGACTTTACTTGGACCATGTCATTAACATTTCCAATTTGTTGAGTGGTTCCCACATTTCCCAGAGGTCCTCATCCTGTGAAAGCTGAATGATGGGCTGACAGAACCTTCCAGGTTTGTGTTGGTGTAATATGAACCACGTGCCTGGAAACAATAAAACAGCAATTTTCTGAGAGATTTACCTGCAGGAAAAGCCAGGAACATAAAAGCCTTTTCCGTTTCCACTTTCTAAGCCTCTTCTTTTCTCTCAGTCCCAGGACGGGTTTGGGAGACTGCATCTTGTCAGGTTAATTGAGGGTGACATTAAATGTCATCTCAGTGGCAGCGGCTATCATGGCTAGAAGGCAGAGACTCCTGGAGTGGGAATCAGAAGAGGGGGGCCAGCATGGAGGCTTCAAGTCAGGAACAACAGAAGCAAAGGCTGCAGTGGTGAGAAAATGTCACTCTTTTCTCTTGAAAGCTGGATGAGGCTATCCAGTCATGATTGGACAAACAACGGTTCAGGCTCCAGTAGTGGCTTTGAACTAGGAGAAGGCTTGTCCCAGTTAAGTCCTTCAGACTGTCTAACTTCATGCGGGGCAATGTCCACAACACTGTGCTCTCAGAGGGTTGTATCTTGAACCTGGGTCTCTTTATGTTACAAGACAAGAAGGAATATGCATCCTAGACTAAAAGAGATTTAGGGTATGGAGTTCTAGACTAAATTGATGGGAGAAGCTAGCAGTGGGGTCTTGTTCCTCAAGTCAGTCTTGTTTCAAGACTTGGGAGGCTCAAACTCACGGCACTGATATCAAGACCTGAGCTGAGCTCGAGAGCCTGATGCTTAATTAATCGAGCCACCCAGGCGCCCCTCCCCAAATCAGTTTTATAGTAGTAATCACCCTAAAGCCTGAGGCACCCCATCTAAGTCCATAGCCTATGCAGTTTTTTTTTGTTTTGTTTTGTTTTTTTTTTACTTAAAATGCACAGAACTGTGTCAGTTCAACCTACCATTGTCATTTCTTCTTTGGTGAAGTAAACTTTGGCATGTAGTATTTACTATTCATTTTCACATATTAATCCTTACCTCTTTTGAATCTTAAATAGCCATAAACTTAAAATAAGCTATCTGGATGTCTTAGGAAAATAATGATAACATAATTTCCTTCAACAGAATTTTGGTTAAATAGTGACCATGAAACAATCTATTTCTTTTAGGGTTTAAAAATATAAACTTTCAACTCAGAGTCAACATTTATGGCCATAACACAATGAAGACATTCACTAAACAATGGGAGAAGAGAAACTTTTCCCTCTCCCTTTTCTAAAGGGTGAGCAGTCTGTTTGGTTCAGGAGGCATAAGTCCCCTTACCTTAGGGCAGGGTTATAAGCCTTCTTGAAATTCAGGCTCAAGAGGGTGAAGGAGAAAGGGCAAACTGGTCCCCCCCCACCTTTTTTCTAATCCTAGGTTTTGACTGGTGATCTATCTGCCCAATCCCAGGAGGTGCAGGATTTTAACAGCATGGTTGTTGGATGCCTAGGGCATGAACTTGGACATCTTGGAAGTCTCAGTAGAACCAATGGCCAAGCCACATAGGCACAGAAGCAGTGGGTGCCATGCAGAGCAGGGCTGCAAAGAGCAAAGATGCCTGCCTTTGAGGAAGGACATGAGTTCGTACATCATGAGATGCTCTAGGCGGCAATTGTAATGGACTCAAGGTCAGAAACCCTCTTTCAATTTTTCTGATTAAATATGTCCCCCAAGTTTCCTGTCAATCAGAATATTCCAATACATTCAGATATATATTGATTTGGAAAATTTAGAAATGTAGCGATTCTTGCACCTATGAATTAAGGAGAGAATTTATACATATTAATGAGGAGCTAGAGGTTTTATTCCCCACTTTTTCACCCTGTAGCTAAAATGGGGAGAAGCAGACTCCCCGTCGAGCAGGGAGCCCGAAGGCGGGACTCCATCCTGGGACACTAGGATCGTGACTGAAGCCTTCTCGAAGGCAGATGCTTAACTGACTGTGTCAGTTTTAGGGTGCCCCTAAAATGAAGCGCAATCACTAATGAGCAGCAATCACTGAGGGAGCTCACAGGAGTGGCTACTAATAAGGAAACTAGTGGGAGTAAGATCGGCATACAAGTTATACAGGCAAGTGTAATGCCAAATACAAATTTTATTCAAAATAATTTGGGTTTGTCTATAAGCTGATGGATGTGATACATAATAGCAAATAGCGGGTAGTCCACAATCTACCTACAAAGGCTGGCATGCAATGTGGTTTGAGTATTGTCTGGTTCACAATTTACCTCGGAAAACTTGTAATTAGCTGTCAGCCAAGATTAAGTAATAATTCCTAGGTCTATCCAGGAATTCCGAGTCCAGACCCACACTTCTAAGTTCCTTGGCTGAGAAATTGGCCCCAAAGTAGCTATGTGCTGGTACTGTCAACTTCTCCTTGTATGGAGCAACAATGGGAAGGCCATCTGGGGCCATCTTTCCCAGCCACAGCCACAAGTCAGAGAACAGGCTGGTCACGAGGCAGAGCAGACTGGACTTCAGATGCTCTGGCTTGGCGTCAGGAGCCGTGGTAAGCATGTGAAAACTGGCCAGCCATCATGAGATCTTTCCAGAGAAACAATCTGATTATGCTGGTTCAGCCTCCCATCTTCTGTCTAACCTTCTCCCCCAGCATTACCTCTAGGCTTCTGCTGCCAGCGGTGCCTGACAGACTGACTGCTCTCATTAAGTGAGTTTCAGAGGGTGATTTACTGTCTAAATAGATGAGGGAGCATTTCCCTAAGTTGCATCTCATTTTACTAACATCACTAATTTCTCTGCTTTCTTGTGTCCAATCAATCATTCCACTCAGCTATGCATTTTGTTAATGAGCCATTCACTCCCTCTTCCAGATCATTAGCGAAGATATCAGATTCTGACCAGACCTAATACCAGTTCCCATGGCTCAGAGCTGGCTTCCCTGAGAGCTCCCTGGGGAGGCATTCATCACTCCTGTACATGGGCCTTCATTATCCCAAACCAGTTTTAACACATTTTTCGTTAACTCACTTTTTAAAATACTTTTGGAAACATAGATATTAATGTTGACCCCAGATGCTCCTACTTGGGGGATGAAGGGACGGATGATCACATGATATATAATGTATGTAAACATGAGATTCTGGTGTCCACTAAGTGCATAGTGCACTTCATTTATTTGTTCCCTTTTGTCTGAAGAACAGAGAAATGATCCCACCCACCGGCTATAATCTTCTCTGCCATCTGTGCCTTCCAGCATCACACTTGTCTACTGATGTACCTTTTCTATTTGACAGGAGCTTCTGAATTTAGCATACCTTCTCAGCTATCTCTCAGGACATTTTGTGTATGTTGGGTTTTTGGATAACTGTGAATCTTGTACCAGTGGCTAACATTTAATTTTGGACAAGCCAAAGATTTCATAACCAGAAGAGCAGGAATTATTTACTGGGCTCCCCCACCTGTTTTCATTGACCCTCAGTATAAATAGTGTTCTAAGTGTGTGGCTTAAATCAAAGGAAATAATCTGTTAGATGAGGCTGATTTTTTTTTCTTTGTATTTCTAGGGTTGCTAGGTGTAGAAAGTATTCAAATTCCAGGCAAGTCTTTTCACGAATGTTTCATCTTTGACATGACCACTGGAAGAGGGTTTCTTCCTTCTGTTAAAATACTTTTTTAAAAAAAAGGTTGGTATAATGAAAGCTGGATATAAAATTATATCTGTGCTCTCATTTTAACATAAAGATTATGCATTTGGACACAGTCTGAAAGAAAAAAAAAACCCCTTGATTTTCCAAGATCGCACAATTCTGGGTAAATTAGTCTTTATTTTAGAATAATTTCAATTAACATTATAGAAAGAGTTATTTATACAGTATACACATATATTTCAGGTTAGGATATGTTCTTCCAAAACTGAAAATCAGAGGTGTTTAAAATGTGTGTGTGTGTGGGGGGGGTTTCTCCCCAAATCTTTCAATTTTGAGCCCAGAGTGGAAATGGATCTCCACTCAAAATGCTTTGGCATTTCCTGAGCCAAACTATTAAACATTTCTCAGCAAAGACTCTCCAGTGCTAGGGTTTTTCCATTTCATTCTGTGTGTCATGTGAACTAGACTATGTGATCAGTAAACCATTCCACAATGTTAAGTATCTCTTCCATGATGACCTTGTATGCATATTCCAGTTACAACGATCCTTATTTAAATTAAAGTGCTAAATAGTATAACGTAATGTAGGGTAGTATAGTATAGTTTATACGGATAGTTGATTGTGGCGTAGTGTACTGTATATTATCTTTTTGTGTGGTCGGTTATATTATAGTTTAACATAGTGTGATATAATATAATATGTTATAGTATAGTTTAGCATAGGGTAATATAGTATAGTATAGAGGGATATGGTATAAAGTGGGATAATCTAGAGTAGTATATGATCTAGTACCAAGCTGCATAGCAGCCATATAGCACAGCAGTTAGAACAATGACTTTGGAATGACAGTCCTAGTTTCAGATCATGGTCCTACCACATACTAGAGGTATGATCTTGAGTATGTTACTTAATGTCTTTGGGCTTCTATTTCATCATCCGAAAAATGAGGGTTAGAAATAGATTGTGGGGTGACTAGGTGGCTCAGTCAGTTAACCGTCCGACTCTCAATTTTGGCTCAGGTCATGATTTCAGGGTCATGATCTCACAGTTGTGAGATCAAGCCTCACTTTGGGCTCTGCGCTGGGCATGGAGCCTGCTCAAGATTCTCTCTGTCCCTCTCCCTTGGTTCCCAATCTCCACACTCTCTCTCTCTAAAAAAAGGAAGAAAGAAAAGTAAAGAAACAGTTATCAAGCTTACCAGAGGGGAGGTGGATGGGGAGACGGGTGAAGTATGTGATGGAGATTAAGGATCAGGCACTTGTCATGATGAACACCAGCTGACATATGGAAGTGTTGAGTCACTGTATCGTACACCTGAAACTCATTTACACTGCATGTTGACTAAATGGAACTTAAATAAAAACTTAAAGAGTAAATAGTTCACATGCCTTATGAGGCTTAAGCTGTTTTGAGGCCCATAAAGGTAATGTATGTGAGGGGGAAGCACAGGCAGGTCACATGCTCTTAATAAACACTCTCATTTTATGCATCTCCCTGACGATGGCTGAGTGGTACGAGAGTGCCTCACTAAAAGCGTCTAACGATTGGCTAGGACATGACTTAGGAGGGGGTGGATGGTTGCATATTTACTTCTCAAGTCTAGCATCCTAAGTGAACTTTCCAATCACTTGCAGTATTTCACAGAGATAGGAGATGACCTTGAAAGGATACGGAGCTATGCAATCTCGGCACTATAGAGGAACACAGGAGAGAAGAGTTTTTAGAATGATTCCTAATGATAAGCAGCTGCAGTCCTCTGTATCTTGGGAACAGCAGTGCGAACACCGTAAACAAGTGCATACGTTTTATTTCGTGATTTTCTCTTCCTAAAGATCCAAAAGGAAAAGATCCAGATGTGCTAAGAGATTTGCTCTTCAGAATGTGAAAGTGGGGGATGAGGTGAGCCAGAATAAAAATGAAATTGGGCATGGGTATCAAATGTTCAAGACATTAAAGTGTGTAAAAATAAATGTGGCACAAATTTCTTTTAGACTTGATTACTTACAACAACCGTGCCCATGGCTCTTACATGGCTCGTACATGTTTCCAGTTTAGAAGTGCTTGGCAAAGACATATATATCCTTGTATGTAAGAACCTCTATGACCCCTCTGGAAAACAACAACAACAACAAAAATCTCTACAAGAACACACGGGGCTCAAGAACCACAGACTATGAGAGAAAAGAGAGACATAGGTGTTGTAAATTTAGGACAATTTAATTAACAAAAATGAGATGTAATGGAAGGCACATTAAATTAGGCTTAGAAGACTAAATTCAATGTCTGACTGGACATTTTCTAGGGTGGTGAGCTTGGGAAAATATCTACATTGCACTTTCCACATCTGTGTGACAGAGAAAATATTATTGCCTGTTCCTATCACCCAGAGGCCTGTGGTTATCAAGCGAGACCATGTATGTGAGACTACTTTGAAAGATGAAAATGCTGTATGCTGACCCCATTGTCCTTACTGAACAGAAGAAGAGAGTGTCAGGGGAGCAAGGAGGAAGAGTAAGGGTTTCGGAAACAGATAAGCCTGTGTTTTGTAGTAACTCTGCCCCTTCTCTTAGAAGCTCTGTGGGCCACAGAAAAGTCCCTTAACCTTTCTTGGTCTCAGTTTCCTCAAATGTATAAATGGATTTAATAAGCACTGCTTCAGAGTTGTTTTAAGGATTAAGGGAGATAATATAGGAAAAGTCAGATATTCTTGTTTACGGTCTTGAAGCCATGTCTCCTGCCCCTGAATGTGTCATCCCTATCTGTTAATCATAAAAATACTTAAATTTGGGAGGCTGAGCGACCATATGCCAGCAGATGTGGAATTCCCACTGGAATTCTCTTGATCAGATTATTTAACAATTCATTTTGGAAATTTTAAGAACCCAAGAGCTGGAAAAAACCTGATTTGACTCAAATTATGATGATTATAGCTCCCATGAAAACAATGAAATACATCTGGTAATTTAGCATTAAGACACAGAGTATTTTAGAGGCTTTTTCTCTTACATTGAACAATTTTTTTGCAGCTACATTTCAACTAAGCTTCAAATGCACTCTTTCTCTGAGGATCAAATTTCTTACTGTTTAAAAAAAGGGGGGGGGGGTGCCTGGGTGGCTCAGTGGGTTAAGCCGCTGCCTTCAGCTCGGGTCATGATCTCGGGGCCCTGGGATCGAGTCCGGTATCGGGCTCTCTGCTCAGCAGGGAGCCTGCTTCCCTCTCTCTCTCTCTCTCTCTGCCTGCCTCTCCGTCTACTTGTGATTTCTCTCTGTCAAAATAAATAAATAAAATCTTAAAAAAAAGGGGGGGGGAGGAGGTTAGTGAGATTCAAATTTCCTAAGCAAACCTGATGTATTTAAGAGCACTCTAAAGTTTGTTCCTGTTCCGGTGACTGGAACTAAGTCAGCAGAGTCAGCTTCCTACTGAGATAATAATAATAATATTGTTAACTATATTATATGATATATATTCTAGCATACTATATATAATATAACATATATAGTAATAGTTACTATTACCACTATCTGGTCTTCCAGTTTGCACAAAGAACCTTTGAAGCAGGCTTAGAATGGGGCACTGGATGGGTGACATTCCTCTTTATGTATCTCAGTTCCAGCAAAGCCAAACTTCTACGTAACTTGTATCTGTTCTAATCTCTCTCAGGCATGAATTTCAATGGAAACTCTACTTATGTGAATAGAAAAACATCATATCTGAATATCTGATTTTTACCATATCGAGCTAAGGAGAGTTTCCTTCTCGCAACAGTTCTCTCGACAGAACTAGGGCAGTCTCATTATTTTTAAAACAACTGTTGCCTCTCAGTTAAGAGGTAAGACCCCGTGCTTGCTTCCCCAACATATGGTATGCCATGATCCCCATCTCTCTCGTTGAGCACATTAGAGGCAGACATGTTGGGACATTTGTAGATTTGTGATGTCAAAGATGGGTTTGCTGTAGGCTTTGGTTTGACAAGCCTTGAACCGTTTCCCAGCTTTTTGGAGATATTACTCTATTTTCCATGCATAATGGATCTATCTTTGATGCTGCCAAAATGTGGTATATGGGAAAGATAACATGGAAAGTTTCCCATGCCTCCAGAGTTCTAGTTCTTTTCCAATTGTGTGATCTACACATACGAGTTAGGGCTTGGGTTCTCTCAGGAGAGCAATTACCACTATTATATTACATTGCTGAGCAACTCATCTTTATGTCATATGGGGTGTCTAGGCATTCAGGCAACAAAAGCTGAGGTAATACAAAATAGTGGCTAATAGAGTGCCCTCATTGATAGAATTCATTTTTAATTTCTAAGGTGTAGGGGTTTTGCAGTTGAGGAATAACAGTAAACTGAAACACACATACACACATCGTCAGAAACACACACACACACACGAAACTTTCCACAGTAAGCATTAAAAGGTATGAGTTAGAATGGGAAGAAATCAGAGAGGGAGACAAACATTGAGAGACTTTTGACTCTAGGACACAAACTGAGGATTGTGGAAAGGGAGGTGATTGGGGGTTGGGGTAGTTGTCTGTCAAGGAGGGCATGTGATGTGATGAGCACAGGGTGTTATAGGCAACTAATGAATCATTGGACTCTACATCAAAAACGAAGCTAGTGTATGTTGGCTAATTGAATGAAAATTAAAAATAAATAAATAACAGTTAAGAAATTTTTTAAAATACAAGTTATTATTATAATGTTTCTAAAAAGAATGTGATTGTATTTTTCTAATTATTTCAACACCATAGACTCTTTTATAAATATAACTTTCAAGTTTTGGGTGTATAATTTACATATGATAAAATGTACGTCTTGAAGGGCACACAGTTCAGTGAGTTTTGTCAAATGTATACCTCCATGTAAACTCCACTCCAATCAAGATATAGAATATTTGCCTCATGCCTGTGTACATCCTGTTCTATTCTCCTTGCCTCATAAAATCACTACTCAACTTTCTGTCACCATAGCTTAGTTTTGTCTCATCTAGAAATGTATGCGAATGGAACGAAGTATCATGTACTCTGTCTACTTTAAATTCTGTATGTTCTTGAAATTCATCCACACTGTTATCTGTGTTAGTGGTTAGTTCCACCTCATTATTGTAAACAATCTGTCTTCCCATGGTGAAAACCCTCTTTCTCATCTATAACTTTCTCATCTCACTTATATCTCATCTAGATCTATATCTCGTCTATATATTTACTTGTTCTATCCTATGAAACACACAAATTATTTCAGAATTACCTTGTAGTTCATTAAGCTTTTTTTGATCATATTTATTAATATTTTCTAACAGAAAGGTAGAGATGTACAGTATGTTAGGCTTTGTGAAGTGTTCTGAAAGGGCCACTAGGGCTTCAAAAGTTGGATCAATGAGACACGATGACAGTTGAGCTTGGCTCTGATGATATGACCACTCTAGTTTTCCTAAAATGAGGTGCTTTGAGGTGGTCTTTGTTTGACACAATGGCTTTACAGAATTGCTATCATATTATCATTTTGGCAATAAGCATATAAAATGATATAATAAAAATGGGTTCTATTTATTAAACCCTGAGCACCCCATACTTCATCTCATTTAATCCTTGTAATAACCCTGCAAATCAAGTCTTACTGAGAACATAACAGCTATCAGTTCTTATGGAGCTTATCATCTAAAGGAAAAAGCAGATGTTAATGAGAGTATGATAGTTGTTATGCTAAAACTAGGAGCAGTGAGAACATTTATCAGGGGGACCTAATCTAAACCAAGGGACAACTAAGATTATGCTGAAGTGACCTTTTCATAGGACCTTGGAGGACAAGTAGAGTTAACTCAGCCAGAAAAGGGACTAAGAGCCTTCCAACGTGAATGGCAGGTATGGAGGCTTGGAGGTGAGAAAGGCCCAGACAGGTTGGAGGAATTGATAAAAGTTTTTGTGTATTTAGAATCTAGAGTTGAAGGCAGAGGGGGCCAGCTGAACCACACTGCACCTGACTACAGGTTTTGGATAGTAAGAATGGGTTTTGAATATTGTTCACTGGATTGGTGGTGATATCTCAGAATTACCTGTGTACGAAGATCCAGAGCACTGAATTCCAGTGGATTGGCAAGAAAATTCAGAGGGGAAAAAAGTCCAGTAGTTTTTCAGGTCAATTGCTGGAATACCATGATGTCAACTCATTTACAACACTCACTTTGTAAGTTACTTTATTATTGAGATCCTAGTTTCTATTTTATCTCACCTATGGAAAAATAATTCTTATCTTACGAGTGGTCTTTCTGAGGTAGAGTTCAGAGAACATACGTAGTGTGTAGTGTAAGGACTGGTTTCCACCATTATGCTGTCTTTAGGTAAACAAAAAATTTAATTTTAATGTTAGTCTGGTAATTTTCATAGACAATATTTAATTTTTAGTAGGTAATGGTTACCAACTAGAACACTTCTGTGTGCAAAACCCAAGGAATTGATTAAAAAACAGTCAGTGATAAATATCTGTATTTTAAAGGCAACAATTACATCATAAATTGCATCTCTGTTTTGCATTTATAGTAAATAAATAAATCTAGTTTTTCGAGTCCTCAAGGCAACTGTGGGGAGACCAAAACAAATTCAGTCATTAATCACTTTGTGAAAGGAGATACAGCAGAACGAGATCTGAAATGAAGCTCACTGAACCAAAATAACACAGGTTGGAAAGTGTGTAGATTGCCTGGTCCACTATAAGAGTCAAATAATGTTGGTGTTTCTGAACTCTGTCCTAACCTAAAATGGAGAACAATGATGAAGAAAACATACTTTCTTGGAATGAGCAGGTTGGAGATTGAGGAAATATGTTTTATGTGTTGAAATTATTTTAGAATTAGGTTGAAGTTAGCATCCTCATTGATATTACCTGTCAGGTAGGACCTGACATTATTGGAATAATAAAATATTAGAAAATATTTTTCTAAATATTAAAATATAAATAATAAAATATTATTTATGCTATCAGTTTGAAAATTTTTCTTTAAAGTTTTATTTATTTAATTTTGCTACAGAGTGTTTCTAGTTACAAACCCAGGCTGTTAGGAACATCATAAATGTAGAAAAGCTCAACAAAATCAGGGTTCTGTTGTCATGACTACAGTTCCTTTGAAATTCTAGATATTTGAAGTACTTAAGGAATAACCCCAATGGACTTTAGGCTTCCATCCTTCATAAGGCCCATGAAACCATCTTCATCTTTCCTTTTCCCCTTTCTCTGCATAGGTTCTTGGGAGTGTTTCCCAGTCTACCCCCAACCAGCATGTTGGGTTGCACGGGTCCAGCTATGTTGTACCCCTAAGCCCTGGCCTGGAAAGCAGCCTTGGCACCCTGACCAGTCTTGTCTCCTTTTGGTGATGAGTACTGTGCCTATTGGTGGTGAGTAGTGTACCCATTGTAGCACTGTACACACTGTACTGATCATGCCATTTCTGGGTTGAGAATCTGCAGAGGCTCCGTTTGCTTTACAACAGGAATCTAAATTCTTCTTCCTGCCTTAGGAACTACCACTACTAGGGCACCTGGGTGACTCAGTGGGGAAAGTGTCTGCCTTTGGTTCCAGTCATGATCCCAGGGTCCTGGGCTCCCTGCTCAGTGGGGAGTCTGCCTCTCCCTCTCCCACTGTGCCTCCCCTTGCTCGTATTTGCTCTCTCTCTCTCAAATAAATAAATAAATAAATACTTTAAAAAAGAAAAGAAAACAACTACCACTACCTTTTTTTACCTCTTCACCATAAGCAGTTCTTATTTTCTAACATGGAGGATCTATACTTCATGGATTCATTCAGCATTCCTACTGAGGAAAAGCCAGCATCAGATTCATATTTTGAAAAGATCGTTCTTAGAGTGTGCCAAGAGAAGTGGTGGGTGGTCTGTTGGGGGGATGCACAGGAGTCCTGGTGGTTGATGAGGGTGGCTTGAAGCAGGGTCTGGAAGGTAGAGATGGCATGACATAATCAGTGTTGCAACTGATCAAAAAACTTATAAAAAAACCTCAATGTCTTTAACTTGCTTACCAACACTTTAACCTTTGAATCCTACTTGAATGGCTGCTGTAGCTATGGGACTCACCAATCTAGTCATGGAATCTTGGAAAGTTGTAGGTTTCGGTTTTTTTTATTTTTGTTTTTCCATTCCTGAAAGGAATATAATTATAGTACCTGTCCTAAATAGTTCTTCTGAGGCTTGAATGGCTCATAGCTTGTAAAGGTTATAGCTCAATGCCTAGACTATAATAAGAAGGTAATAAAAGTTACTAGTATTGCAACTGCATCTTTCCTGATTACTCCACACCATTTGGTTTACGTATAGAACAGAACCATTTACTCTTAGAACTGTAAGAGTGTCTTACCGTATTCTCTCATTTACACATTTACAAATGTAGTCACGGGGGTGGGAAAAGGTGATAGCTCCTTAGTGCTAGATCCAGAGAGAGAACTTTGGTCCTCCACCTCCAAAAGCAGTGCCTTTTTGACCATAGACCTTTTCCTGTATAGCAGCATATGTTTTATCTCAACTAAAATTTAAGCAACTCAAATGTGTGGCTCCTCCCTGGCTTTTGGCCCAGTGCACAGCTGGAAGCCTTGCACAAAATGCCTGCGGTAATGTGGAGACGGAATCTGATGCTTTATTTTACCGATTAGATTAAGTGGCTTTATGAGCTAGACCATTTTCAGTTCCTACATGCCACATATTGGGGAGATTAAAGCAACCTAAGTAAGTAATACTTTATTTAATAATCATCTTACCAGGTGTGTTTTCTAGATTATTAGATCTAATACTACCTACGAATCTAATACTTGAACCACTCTCTGGGAGGAAGTGAGGTACTTCTGGCTGTGACAATATGGTTAGGGTACCTCAGAGTCTGCTCAGGCAAGAGCATTTGCAAATTGGCTCTTCCAATTTCCTGGGCCATGAGGGAGAATAATGTTCATTATCAGTCTTCACACAACACCACCCCCCCAACGAAACCAGAGCCAGCAATTAGAAAATATTCATGTAATTTTCCATTGCCCAGGTGGAGACGCATATGCAATCCCTTGCATTGGGTTTAACTGTTTAGGTTCTTTCACAAAATCAGTGGTGCGATGGCAAAGAGAGATGGAGAGAGAGAGATACTGAGATGGCAGATAGCGAGAAATTTGTTCTTTTGGAGTCTTATATTAGGAAAAAATTCTTTCTCTATAACATGGTACTTGTTTTGTTTTGTTATTTTTTAATAGGTTTTATTTATTTATTTGAGTGTGGTGGACACATAATGTCACGTTAGTTTCAGGTGTCCAACACAGTGATTCAACAAGTTTATACATCATGCTAAGTTTAACACGGTATTTGTTTTTTGTGATCATATAAAACTGAGTGTCCCTTGGAGGTGGCCTAATTGGGATCAGTAGAATGTTAACTCTCTTACTGAATAATGGGGAGATTAAATTTGCTAGCTCAGCTACTTACTTACTACTGAGTTGATGGCTTTGTGGCTTTCTATGGGGAAATACATTCATTCACAATTGCCGTTGAAAATACTTTTAGTCCTTAGCTTATGGTGTCAACAAATTTTTAATATTACCTGGGTCTCCTTTTCTTACTCCCCTGATTCCATATTATCTTTCTCATTTTTAATGTCTGTTTTTACTTCAATCTTCCCTTATTTCTTTTCCTCATCTCAGTTTTTAACAATAAACTTTGTTGTTAAAACTTGCCAAATTATTCCCTAAACAGTAATAACTATAACAGCAAAAGACTGTCATTCTATTCTCATAATATCTAACTCCAAGAATACTGTATCATGAGAGTGATAAGCTTGCTTTTTCTTCCTTACTTCCTTCCTGTTTCTATTTTTTTTTAATTTTATTTATTTATGTCAAAGAGAGATAGCAAGAGAGGGAACACAAGCAGGGGGAGCTGCAGGCAGAGGGAGAAGCAGGCTTCTCACTGAGCAGGAAGCCAGATATTGGACTCCATTCCAGGACCCTGGGATTATGACCTGAGTCGAAGGCAGATGCTTAAAAATCTGAGCCACCCAGGCGCCCCAGAATGATAGCTTTAGAATCAGAAGTGATGTTGGGCAGACTGATAGCTATTTGGATTGCCTTGTCACATGCATTTCCAAACTCTTTGCCGCCTGAAGGAGGTTAAATATAGCCCTGAAAGGTCCCCCACTAATGGGTCCATGACTAAAGGAGCAACCAAGACTGGTATAAAGCGAAGGTCAGGCAAAGCTTTATTTCACGCCAAGCATCAAGAATCAACCGACCGGCCGGGGCCGCACCTCTTACAGAGAGGGCGACCTCTCTCTGCCTTACAAGGGCTTCTCTCTGCTTTAAGGGCAAAGGCCATGCGGTTGGGCCTGGCCATGCACAGGTGGCCAAAGAGATTCTAACACACAGAGAAAGCCTGCACAGTCATGTTAGGTCACGCATAAGTGACCAATTGAATTACAATTTACCCTATAGTAGACATTTGAACTAGCCTATCACCTTGGTTAGAATTGGTGCCCAAAAGGCACCCAAAGGGCAGGGCCCATCCTCCTTGGTAGCTAATGGAGACAGTATGCGTCCCCCCACTGATTGGATGTCTCCACCTGGCCTGACCCACTCTTATATTTGGGCTTTGTTACCTGGGACTGGTTTCCGGGACTTGTTTTTAAGTAAGGCCCCTGGGCGGGGGGACAGGGTCAGTTTAAGTTTTACTGCATAAACAACAAAATGACTGTTTAATCCAAGATGGAATCGCTCTGGCTAAATAGGTCCTTACATTCCCTCCTTTTCTTTGGAGAGTAGTCAAATCTTTGACTTTTCAGCCAGTTCTATGTCCTCTTTTGCCAGACTGTTCTTTAATGACTCCAGTGTGATTTACCCAGAAACAGCATTTCTCTCCTTAGGTCTATGCAGAGCCCCCCTTTTCTAGAAATAGAATGTCAAGTCCTAATTGTCTATATTTCCCACCTATACTCTAACAATAGGAGCGACAATGAACTCAATGAACTCATTGTTTTTTTGAGTCTTCGCTTTAGTCCACAATCAGCGGGGTCCATCGGCAGTGGCATCCATCTCTGGGGGGCGTCCTCGTTCTCAGCTTGTTTGACATGACCTGCATGAACCCAGGCCCTGATGCCTTTTACTTTTATTGCCGTGCGGGTGGTTAGGATGACAGTAAATGGTCCCTTCCAGCGAGGCTCCAAGTTTCCCACTTGGTGGCACATCCAAACCAAGCCCCTGGGTTGGTAAGGATGTGGTTCCACCTCTGTCTCCGTCTCCGTGTGGGCAGTTCAGATCCCTGTGTGGGTTAGACAGACTGATCAGTCATTTCTGCTAGGGCAACCTCTTGTAGCTGAGGGCAGAGCAGGGAGGGGGGGTTTCTCGAACATTTCAAATGGGGTCACCTTGTTTAAGCAGGGTGTACATCGCACCCCAAGGAGGGCAAAAGGAAGGCAATCTACCCCTTCATCACCAGTCTCTAGAATTAGCCTGGCTAAGGTCTCTTTAAGAGTCCAGTTCATTTTCTCTACTTGCCCGGAGCTCTGGGGCCAGTAGGCACAACGTAGCCTCCAACTAGTGTGCACGACTTTAGCCAATACCTGTGAGACTTGAACTTACAAATGCGGGGCCATTGTCTGACCCGATCACGAGAGGCAGCCCAAACCTAGGAATTATTTCTTCTAGTAGCTTTTTGGCTACCATTCCTGCTGTCTCATGTTTGGCAGAAAAAGCCTCTACCCAGCCTGAAAAGGTATCTACAAAAACTAACATATACTTGTGCCCATATTTTCCCGGTTTCATCTCTGTAAAATCTATTTCCCAATAAATTCCTGGTTCCTTACCTCTTTCTCTTTTTCCTCTTCCCATTCTAGTTCCTCCCACATTGACTGCCTGGCATTGAGCACATCTATCAACCACATTCTGAGTCATACATCCTAATTTAGAAATCTGGAACTGCTTGCCCATAAGCTTCTTAAGCTTGTGTGTCCCCAGAAGAGTGCCCTGATGTATTTGGCTTACTAATTTCTTTCCTAGTCTTTGAGGAAGAATTAACTTTCCTGTTCTAGTCTTAGCCCAATTTCTTTCATAGTCTAATTTAGTCCATTTCTGTAAATATTTTAAATCTTCCTCTCAGTAGTCTGGTTTTTCTGGTAGGGCTGGAGCTGGGAGTGTAACCAGCTCTTGTGCTGTTTCTTGGGCTTCTTGCTTCGCCTCTTGATCTGCTAATTGGTTTCCTTTTGAAATTAGATCAGTCCCCTTTTGGTGTCCTGGGCAATGCATAATGGCCACCTCTTTTGGGTCCCAAATAGCCTGGAGGAGAGCCAATATCTCTCCTCTGTTTTTAATTCCTTTTCCTTCTGCCATTAATAGGTCCCTTTCTTTATAAATAGTTCCATGTATATGGAGAGTGGCAAAGGCATATCTGCTGTCTGTATAGATGTTGGCAGTTTTACCTTTGGCCATCTGCAGTGCCTTGGTGAACGCAATCAGCTCCACTTTCTGCGCCGAGGTTCCATGTCTCAGGGCTGCCATCCAGAGTTCCTGCTCAGGAGAAACCACCTTAGCCCCCACATACCTCTTTCCATTGACCATGTAACTACTCCCGTCCATGAACAGAGTCATCTCTGCATCTGCGAGGGGAATGTCTCTGAGATCTGGCCTTATTCCTGTGACTTGGGTTAGGACGTCCCCGCAGTTGTGTGGGTAGTCAGCCAGCTCCTCTGGCAGCAGTGTGGCTGAATTTAGCACTGCTGGGGGCCAGAAAGTCACTTTCAGTTCATTGAGGAGGAGGGCCTGATACCCCGTCACGTGGGCATTTGTCATCCACCAGTCCGGTGGGGTCCGGAGGAGGCCGTCGATAGTGTAGGTGGCGGTCAAGATGAGATTTTGACCCAAAGTCAATTTAGTTGCATCCTTGACAAGGAGGGCTGTGGCAGCAATTATGCGAAGGCAAGGGGAGAACCCGGCCGCTACTGGATCTAGTTTCTTGCTAAGATAGGCTACTGGCCTTTGCCAAGGCCCTAGAGTCTGAGTCAAAACTCCTTTGGCCACCCCTTCCTTTTCAGCCACATACAAGTGGAAGGGCTTGGTAACACCTGGGATGGCCACTGCTGGGGCACTCAGTAAGGCTGTTTGTAATTCCCGAAATGCTCCTTCTGCCTCAGCTGTCCACTCTGTCATAGTGAGTCCTCCCTTAGCCAGTTTGTAGAGAGGTTGGGTCATTTCTGTGAACCACGGTATCCACAACCTACAGTAGCCCACCATTCCAAGAAACTCCTTCACTTGTCGGGGAGTGGTGGAGCGGGGGTATCGGGTGATCACTTGTTCCCTGGACTCAGAGAACTCACTCTCTCATGGAGATCAAAGCCTAAATAAGTGGCGTGGCTCTGACAAAGCTGTGCTTTCTTTGTTGACACCTGATACCCTTTTTCCTGCAGAGTCTGTAAGAGAGCTCTTGTCCCCCGAAAGCATGACTCATAGCCCTCAGTGGCTATTTCCACTATTCCCACTAACTCAGTCAGATTATTCCTTTCAATCCTTCAATTTTCTGAAGTTTCCTCCTTATATCTGGGGCTGACTGACTGTCAGAAGCAAGATCATTTAAACGAGCTATCATGCAACTTCTCTGAAGTTTACCTCAAGTTGTCTAGCTTAGGTAAACAAACATTTAAGAACAATCAAATCTAGAATTTAACATCCATAAAGGTGTGTTATTAAAAGTTAATTTTTCTCTCTAAAATAACCTTCATTTCTAGAGATAGCCAAATCAGGACTAATTTATTTGAAAAACAAGTCCAGTTTTAACAAACTTGGCCTAATTGTTTACATAAGCTCAGCAAGAACAGTGAGTGTGATCATAAAGATCTTTTAGAATCTGCTTTGCTGGAACTTGTTATAAGGAATCTCTAGGTTGAACTTCTATTAGCCTCTCCAGGCCAGAAGCCAAGCCACGTAGTTGCCATCAGACATACCTATAATACCTGTCGATTTGGGTGAATTCCTCTTCCTGAGGTACCCACCCAAAGTATCCTGAGGCTCATGCATCTTCCAGGAAGTGACATCCTTTACTCACCTGGTGAGGCTGCTGGGAACTCTGTAAGCAAGGTATCAGGCCCACAGGTCCAAAGGGCTTTACGGCTCCAGGTTTTATAAAGTCAACCTTAGTTCCTTAAAGCTGTCTGGTCATATCTGAGTCTTTTTCAAATATGATATTCCAGTCAAAGCCTTGGTAAAATAACCACTGTTTCCAATGATGTCCTGTTACAAGGAGAACAGATTCTTATTGAACTTATGCAAATGACTGATTGCGATGGAAGAATGAATACTTGCTGAGACCTTTTGGTTTCAGAGGGTTCAGATAGAAAAGTTGAATGCCTTGGTTTGTTTACAAATGAGTACTTTTACATCTCTGTAAGTAACAGATAACTTAAGAAAAAGTTTCCCTAGTCTAGAGGAGCAAACATTACAGAACAAGTAATTGTTTAAAATAAGACAAAACATTAAGAGACACAACATTACAATCTTTCAGTTCATCTAGTCCCATGTTACTAATTCTGGTTTAGTCCGAATGCAGCTTTTATTTCTGTAAATTCTTATCCATTTCAGTTCCAGGATTTTAACATATCAAAGACCTGTATTTGTCCTGAAAGTCTCACATATGGATTTCTTTTAAGGTGGAATTCATCTTACAAGAGAATTAAAACAATTACAAATGACAAAAACTCAGAATAGATATGGTTAAATATCAAGTGATGACCCTTATCCAAAACATTAAACTCTAGGAAATGTATAGAACCTCTAGAGTAGTTACAACATTTACCCAAATGTAACCCAAGGTTTATCATTGGGTTAGCAGTACTCCCTGAGTAACTTAGTATACTAAGGAAAAGCCTTATGAGTCAAAGAGATCTCATTTACAATTTAAATCTTGTTGACAATTGCTAAAACCTTAGAAAGTTTTAAAGTACATGCCTAAATATAATTAGGGATGTTAAGCACCTGATAAAACAAAACATAGAAACTGAATTTTCTGGGCAGGCAAAGAGAAAACCATTTACATTTTTTAACAGATCAATTAACCTAAGAAAACTTTGCCCTTTTAAACAGAGAGAAAACCAGCTTTTTTTTTTTTTTATACCAGTGTCTTTCCTTTTTATTCTTAAGCATGCAGTCTTAAGATAGTGTTTACTGGGGTTCCCTTCCATTGTGAATGATGTCACAGACAAAAGGGAGGTGGACCTTTCAGATGCTGTTCTGCTTGCATCCCATGTGGGAACTTAGGAGCATCTTAGCTAAGGTCTGTCTGTATAAGCCCCAGACCAGGCTACTCCGTGGAGTAGATGACTATTATGTCATATGATGCCCCAAGAGACTCAGGGTGCAGCCCATTCAGACTCCGTAGCAGAAGCGGTGGAGCCATACAGACAGATTCACACAGCCAGGCACTCTTCACATTTAAACAGGTTGGACACCCCCCAACCCCGGGTATCCCTGGCTAATGGGAGGTGATCAGTCTCCTCTTCTATTCTTTACGAATGGGTCTGGCTCAGACAGTGGCCCCAGGGCTTTCCTGGTTCAACAGGCAGATCCAGTCAGTTGTCCCTGGCCTCCTATCATTGGTCCAGCAGGGCGGAGGTGAGCTGCGGCTGTCCAGGAAAGCCCAGCCTTGGGTCTGCTGAAATCAGTGGGGCGCGCCTAAACCCTAGGGCAGGTGCTCCGTTTGCCCTCCGAGGCCCATCTCCTGTCCCACACCAGTGGTACAGTGGGCGGGCGCAGTTGGGATTTCCGGTCAGGGAACCAAATGTTGCGGAAAATCCGAGGTGACCGAGAAAACCCAAACGGTACATGGAGATATGGGAGAACAAAGTTTTATTAACACTGGCGGGCTCAGTGGGATCGTTCCCAAAGACTGAGTACCCGACAGGGTTAAGAGTGAGTTTCTATGGTTGCAGGCAATGGGAGATGGTAACAGGGTATTTTTGCAGTCTCTCAAGGCCGGGACGCTTTCATATGGAAGTATAATACATATGGAGGCACCTTAGGAGAGTGCAAAATCACCTTGGGGCTATTTTTCTTTCTTTCTTATTCAAACAGGATCAGGCATCTGGGCCTTTTCTCTCTTTTTTACATATCTCCTACTTTCCTACATACAGAGTTGTTTCCATTATTTCCATCAGTCTTAGTTATACTTAGCAGAATTTTGTACTCTTAGAAATACCTTAACCTCTAGTGAAGACTAAATATAAACCAATTGTGAACTGTTACAACAGAATTCTTTAGAGGGAAAATTTATCAATCAGTTAAGCACAAAACATGTTTATCAACAGAATTAAATATTCTTAGTTTCTTTGCAGTAAGGAGTCAAAAGCACAGACCTACATCCAGTACTCAATGCTTTAGCATTTTATCCCATTTGATTAAGACCTAAATGTCCATAATTTAATTCCATTTGTCATCCAACCAAAACTTTAAAGTTTCAGGTTACTAAAGACTTTGAAAGCTACTTTAACAATTACCCATTAAAACTTTGAGACAGATTAACAATCAGTTTTAGTCATCTCTTTGTTAACAGATTTCAACAAATAACATGAGTTTAATTGACCCTCAGTAGACTTTGATTGAAGTTTCACAATTACTGCTGTTAAGTCAAATACATGTTCATCCTAATTAAACCAACAAACTTAACTTGTTTAAATACTGATTTACATTCCACCTGGGCCCACTCCACTTTGAATGTTTACCTGAGACCCAGGTGGCAAGGTCAGGAGTCAGGGGTATTAGGTTCAGGGGATGCTCTTCTTATTTCCTGAGAGTGAAGAACAGAACAAAGTAACACCAGAAGGCAGAGAAAGGATTCTCAGTTCTAGGGCTCATCAGCTCCAAGAGAGGGGCAGACGCCATGCTTTCCTGCCAGCAGGGGTGAGGGGCTAAGCAGTCCCCGTCGGGCCAGAGAAGACAGGAATTTCCCTGAAATGAAGGGAGTTTCGGCAGCTGCTTGGGAATATTCCTTAAAGTTTATGTCTCGAGTCAGACTAACCACAGTTGGCTCCAGTTATAGCCATTAGAAGTCAGAGTCCCCTTACTCTCTGCTTGCCCCATTCCTTCAAACACAATAAAGAGCACAGCAGACAACAAAAAGACAAGACAAAGACAACCGCAGGGGCAGTGGTTCTTACCCAGAACCTGCCACTGGTGGGGACTTTCTTGATTTTCTGGCAACCTAGGGGAACTCGAACCCCCTGACGATCTACCAGTGGAGGGAAGGGGTGTCCCCGCATCCACTCCAGCCCTGGGGAGCATGGCTGCATCCAGCTTCTCCCTAGTGGGCCATACCCTGGAGCTCTGCAGCCAGCCAGACAGACAGGATCCTGAGATCTTACCTTTGGAGGCTTTTCCCAAAAATTCTGATGCTGGCTCAGTTCTTGTCGTTTAGTCCCAGGAGAGCCCCCAAATGAAAGGTCCCCACTAATGGGTCCATGATTAAAGGATCAAGACTTATATAAAGCATAGGTCAAGCAAAGCTTTATTCTGTGCCAAGTACCAAGAATCAAACCAACCAGCCAGGGCCACGCCTCTTATAGAGAGGGCGACCTCTCTCTGCCTTACAAACTAGCTTTTAAGGGCAAAGGCCATGTGGTTGGGCCTGGCCATGCACAGGTGGCCAAAGAGATTGTAACACACAGAGAAAGCCTGCACAGTCATGTTAGGTCACACATAAGTGACCAATTGAATTACAATTTACCCTATAGTAGACATTTGAACTAGCCTATCACCTTGGTTAGAATTGGTGCCCAAAAGGCGGGGCCCATCCTCCTTGGTAGCTAGGGAGACAGTATGTGTTCCCCCACTGATTGGATGTCTCCACCTGGCCTGACCCACCCTTATATTTGGGCTCTGTTACCTGGAATTGGATTCCGGGACTTGTTTTTAAGTAAGTCCCCTGGGGAGGGGCAGGGTCAGTTTAAGTTTTACTGCATAAACAACAAAATGACTGTTTAATCCAAGATGGAATTGCTCTGGCTAAATAGGCCCTCAGAGGCCTTAAAGTTATCCCTGGAATCCATCAATGTTATCTTATTTGGAAAGGGTTTTGCAGATGTGATTATATTAAGGGTCTTGTGATGGGGTAATGATTCTAGATTTATCTGGGTGGGCTCTAAATGCAATCACAGGTGTTCCTATAAGGAAGGAAGGTTAGCAGGAAGAACAGCAGTTGCCTCCAGGGCTACATTCATACTCATTGTCTTTCCTTCTCCATTATCCACTCTAAATTCTTCTCACCGCCAGCTCGCACTTCTGCAGCGCTTGGTGGTTGACGGGTGTGATACTGTGATTTACAACAAATGTACATTTGGTCTTCTTCTGGAACAGGGTTCCTAAAACCCTTGGAATTTCTGAAGTGATAAGAGGGACAAAGGAAAAAAAAAGGAGTGTCTTTTTTATTCAAAACAAGCCCTTTTCAACCATTACCAAGTTTATGTTAATGGGGTGACTAGAAAGCCCCTAAGGATGGGGGTGGGTTGCTGGTTGCCAGAGGAACCAACCCAGTGATTAGGGGATTCAAACTTTCAGCTCTATCCCTCCTTCTCCACCTCCAGGGAGTGGAGAGGGCTTGGAGGTTGTGTCAATCATCAATGGCCAACAATTTAATTAATCATGCCTATCATATAATGAAGCCATCATAAAAATCCCTCACTGAAGGAGAGCTTCCAGCTTGGTGAACACATGGAGATGCTGGGAGGGTGGTGTGCCTGGAGAGGACACGGAAGCTTCACATCCCCTCCCCCACACCTAGTCCCATGTATCTCTTTCCTCGGGCTGTGCTTGCCTTGCTACCTTTGATAATAAACTTATAATCTAGGAAGTTAACCATTTTCCTGAGATCTGTAAGCCATTTTATTTATTCTTATTTTTTATTTTTTTTTAAAGATTTTATTTATTCATTTGAGAGAGAGAGTAAGAGAGAAAATGAGCAGGGGAGCAGCAGAGGGAGAGGGAGAAGCAGACTCCCCACTGAGCAGGGAGCTTCATGCAGAAACTCCATCCCAGGACCCTGGGATCATGACTTGAGCCAAAGGCAGATGCTTAAACCAATGAGCCACCCAGGTGTCCACCATGAGCCATTTTAGCAAATTATTGAGGTGGCAGAAGCCTCCATTTATAGCCTGTGTGTCAAAAACACAGGTGATCACACAGACTTATGACTGGCATCTGAAACAGAGGCAGTCTTGGTGGACTATGACCTTATTAACCTGATTTGATGCTGTCTCTAGTTAGTGTCAGAATTGAGTTCTGTTTTAGGACCCCCAGCTGGTGTCAGAGAACTGCTTGATGTGGGAACCTTTATCCCCCATATTTAGTGGTCAACGGTGGGAGTGTGCTAGTAGCAGAGAGTGGAGTGGGAGAAAAAGAGGTTTTCTTTTATAATCCGGTAAAATAACTCAAATCCTCATTTCTGAGGCATTTGGGTCCTTGGAAACCATTTCTTTCTTAGGCCAGTATTGCTGTGCATGCCCAGTGACAGCTACATTTGGGCAACGAAGTACCGAAAGGCACCCAAATGGATTACCTGACTTTTTCCATGTATTCTACTCTGCCTCAATTTGTTTTCTAAGATTTTTTTTTTAAAGATTTATTTATTTGAGAGAAAGAGAGACACAGCATGGGAAGGGGAGGGGCAGAGAAAGAGAGAGACTCTCAGGCAGACTTTCCACTGGAGCTGGAAGCCCCACAAGGGGCTCAGTCTCGCAGCGCATGAGATCATGACCAGAGCCAAAACCAAGAGATGGACAGTTAACTGACTGAGCCACCCAGGCTCCCCTATTCTACCTCATTTTGTAAGCGCAGCTTTACTTAATCCTTCTGATCAGGGTCAGTCACTCCTGCCAAGATGGTATCTCTTTTCATACCTGACAGCCCTTGGACACCAGATGTCCAAAGTGTCGGAAAGCAGTCATAGGTCAATGGGTGCCTAGCTTTGTCTCTGAAGAGGACAAAAACCTCTATGCACGCAGAACCCAGGGTGTGGGAGGACAGGAAGCACTATATTCCGCAGGAGCATGGGAGTCATGATAAGTGGGGCCATTCCTGAGTCCAATCTTTGTTTCCAGAATCCAGGTGTTCTTCCTATTAGGAAACAGCACCAGACAGAGGTCTCGGAGGGGAGCACTTCATACCTGAAGGGACTTGTCCATGAACCGCCCTTTCAGAGGCACTTTCAGCAGGGCAGTTCAGTGCTTGATCAGACTGGCTGCTTCTGGGTGCTGTGCCATGTGACCCAGCCAGTGCACATCATGATACTGGGCCCACAGCCACACCTCCTTCACTGTGAATGGGATACCTGATGGGATGCCATGTTGTCTGAAATCAGGCATTCTGTAAGCTCCTGGATAGTGATGCCAACTGAGCATCCGTGGGCAGCAGAAGCAAGCACATACCCAGAAGAGTTGCTTATTCCTGTAAGAAGAACCCAACAGCCATTCCAGGATACAAGGGGCCTAATAGACTAAATTTGCCATGAAGTGGCCAATTGGTATCTCAGGGAAACAGACCCATTTTGGGTCTTTGTTGTTGTCGGGTTGGATGTTCCCAGGTGGCAGTAGCCAACCTAGGTCAGCCTTCATTATTGGAGCCCAAGCTGTTGGGCTCATTTGTAGCCTTTCCCATGTGGCACGGTAATGCTTATAGCTGTCTTCTGAGCATATGCAGAATGAAACAAGCTCTGGGTTTTTACTTTTCTGTAGGATGATCAAAAGAAATCCCCCATATGGCCATAGGTGTGAAAGAGAGGTGTAGTGCTAGTATAAAATTGGTGAATGACATTGAGATCTACTCTTCCTCTAGCCAGTTTCACCACTGGCTCTCAAAAGAATATATGTACATATACATCTTAGTCGATGCAGGTTGCTCTAACCATAGACTGAGTGGCTTAAAACCAACAGAGATGTATTCTTCACAGCTCCAGAGGCTGGGAAGTCCAAGATACCAAGGTGCTCACAGATTCAGTGTTTGGTGAGGGTATACTTCCTGGTTCATAGACAACTGTTCCCCCCGCCTGCCTCCCGTGTCATCACAGGGTGGAAGGGGTGAGGGAGTTCTCTGGGGTCTCTTAAATAAAGACATTAATCCCATTCATTAGCATGCCATCCTTAATAACCTAGTTACCTCCTAAAAGCCCCACCTCCAAATACCAACACACTGGGGATTAGGTTTCAATACATGAATTTTGGGGTTACACATTCAGTAGATAGCAATATACATAAATATATTTATTGTAATTTTTGCTGATATGAAGGACGTGTAGCACCCAATTTTAAAATAATAATAAAACAAACCGTATCCTTTATATTAAAATCCGTATAACCAAATGAATCTTATAGAACGCTTTTGTTGATTTTTGCCAAATTCTTGTATCTCTAGCCAGTTTATGGTTGTAATCGACAAATGACTACAGTTCTGATATGAATGTCGGCCGATATCTTTATTTACTTTAGGTGTAAGACAAAGGTGAAACAACAAAGATGTATATTGGAACTTGACTCCTTTCCTAATGATGTGACTTATTGGCTGAGTGGGATAAATTTTCCAATGTTGGAATATTTCCTCAATTTTTTGTGCTATTCACAATGCAATGACTATAGAAATAAAGTCTTATATTAATCTATGTTATGACTTTTCCTATTACATTCTATGTAAAAGATCAGTAAAACAATAAATCAAGCTCTCATTTGTAGCACTTGTCAATTTACATGGTATCAATACTTCCAACATAGCTGATTGTAAATTACCAACATGATGTTACCAAATGTGTAGTTCTGAAAAGATGTGCCATAGCACACTATCAGAGATTATTTCCATTGTATAGACATAAAAGACAAAAGTAATACCAAGAACATAGGTAATAATGTAGTAAAATAATTAGGAAGTAATAATGTTTGAGTATTTCTTGCCTTTGTTTTAAATATGTGTAATTGTGTTTTATATAATATTTAATAATGGGTATATTTAATAATGGGCTTGCAAAATTTCTGAAAATTTAACAACTCTACGAGCCAGTACAAGCCAGCTCTGCTGCCTCTGGCCCTATTTGTATTTGACTCCAGATGTACTACTTCTGTCATCTGTTGGAATGCTTTTATGTCTGTCTGGCCTTAGGACTTGGTAGGTCTGGCAGAATCCAGATCACTATGTCCCATGGTAATTTGGTGTCCCATGGGTTCAGCACCCCAGGAGTTGTTTTTGAGTGTGTATAATTCACTACTGAAGATGATATGGCCTTATCCTAGAACCCTATGGATATTCATTGCAATTCTCCCCCAGGGGCTTGCCAAACACTTTATAGGGTATCTTATCCCACCACTGATCGCTCTAACATAGGGTCTGTCCAGATGCATGGCCCAAGGTTGAGCAGGGCTTACTCCACAGCCTGGACCTGTTGCATATTCCTTCCCTGCTTTGGGCCTCTCTAGTCTGGGTCCTTTGGGTCCCAGTATTTTGGCTGGACCACTATTCTTAGATATGGAGTGTGCTGCTTTCAGAACCAGTAGTAGAAGCCTGCCAAGCATTGTGTTTCCATTGTTGAGGGTGGAAAGTACAAGATGCAGTGGAAAAAAAAAAAAATATATATATATATATATATATATATATATATATACCCCTTTGGAGGGGAATATCCTGGCTACTTGATACCTATGTATTTTACTGATATGACAGCACTCTAAATTTTGGTAGGATTTTTACCCTCAGAAGGGCATGTGTCTTACCCAGGTCATCAGCCTTAGTGGCTAGAGACAATGTGGGAGCAAATCCTGAGGAGAGCACAAATGGTTTGGGGAGTGTTCTTGGGATAGAAATTGAAACTGGGCAAAGAGAGAAGCTAGGTCATAATGTGGTCTCTATGAAGGCTACTTGGGGAGACCTGAACCTGGAATAACCCATCAGTGTTGTCCCTAGATTGGGCAAGAGGGTCAACCTATCCTTCATAACCAAAAATCCATTGGTCATTGGATATATGCTACCCTTGGAAGTGGGTGATACCCTTGGTCAAGATGACTCTTTTCAGCAAGGCACTTCTGAAAAGAATGGACTCCAAGGTTTCTCCACCTGCAGCTCTCCCAAGAACTTGGGAAGTCCTTCAGTTGTTGCTTCTTTTTTCTTTTCTTTTCTTTTTTCTTTTTTTTTAAGGGAGAGGTGGGGGCAGGGAAAAAGATTTTATTTATTTATTTGACACAGAGAGAGAGAGAGATCTCAAGTAGGCAGAGAGAGAGGGGGAAGCAGGCTCCCCGCTGAGCAGAGAGCCCTATACAGGGCTCCATCCCAGGACCTGATCATGACCTGAGCTGAAGGCAGAGGCTTAACCCAATGAGCCATCCAGGCGCCCCAGGAAGAGAGACCCTTAAGCAGGCTCCATTCCCAGCTCAAGCCTGGGGGGTAGGGGCGGAGCGGGGGAGGGGGGGGCTAGGAGGGGGGGTGCGGATCTCATAATGCTGAGATTATGACTTGAGCCTCAATGAAGAGCTAGATGCATAACCCACCAATCCATCCAGGCACCCCAAGTCCTTCAGTTCTGGAAAGGGGTCTGGAAATCTCATGAGAGGCCTACTATTAACCTGTGACAATGGCCATTTACAATGCACTTGAAAGAGGCTTAGGCTTTTCTTTTAAAAGGAAAACGTCCTGAGATCGAGTCCCACATCGGGCTCTCTGCTCGGCAGGGAGCCTGCTTCCCTTCCTCTCTCTCTACCTGCCTCTCCGTCTACTTGTGATTTCTCTCTGTCAAATAAATAAATAAAATCTTTAAAAAAAAAAAAAAAAAAAAAGGAAAACGACCTTTGAAGAAGACAGAGAAGTTTAGGAGCGAAGGCACTTACGCAGCTCTCTCAGTCCTAGCAGAAACAGTTGAAACACATGCAGTGCCCAGAAAATCACCCTCAGACCCAAGCTATCCACTTGAAAGAGAAGAAGAGGAATTTGTTCGGCATCTCCCGATCATCTCAAGAGTTTCAGTAGAAACTAAAATGAGAAGGAATGTTTCAGAAGACAAGTCCATGCCCAGACCCAAACCCCAAATCGATGCTGGGACTTTTCCCAAGTGCGAGCAGAGCGACGGGCCCTGAAAGGCAAACAGCCCGCGGCGCCCTGAAAAAACCCGCGCAGGGCGGGCGGGAAGCCCTCGGCCCGCAGACTCTTTCTCTTGGTTTCGGGGAGGTGCTTCGGGCAGCTCCGTTTCCCCCACGGCCTCCCCAGTGGAGGCTGCGAGCGCGGGGCGCAGGCGGGTCGGGGACAGAAAGGCCCGGGGAGGGGACGCCGACAGGGCGACGGGACGCGAGCGCGGGCGCGGGCGGGAGAGCCTGTGGCCGGGCGCCGCCGCCGCGTTGTCCGGGGTGCTGAAAGCCGCGAACTTCCCGGGAAGCCGGGGCCACTTTTCTCTGGGTCGGAGCGGGGGGTGTGGGGTTTCAGGGTGCGCACCTGCTAAGCCCGCCCCGGTTCTGGGCCGGGAGGTGCCGGCAGATGAGGCCCTCCTGGCCCCGTGGGGTGGGGATGGTGGGGGTCCGTGACTCGGGGGCGGCGGAGAGTACGGGCGGGAGCGCCGGGCAGGACCCCGGGGCCCCTTCTCCGCCTCTCGGGCAGCCCCGCAGCGCGACCCCGCTCCGCTTGTGCTCGAACTCCAACATCATGTTGGTAATTTTGTTTGGGCGCCCACAGCTGAGCCCGAGTTTTCCCGGTTTTCGGGTCGGGGGCGTAGGTGTAGCGGCGTTCTGGGCAGGGGCGGGAAACGGGGCCCAGGCATGCGCAGTGGGGCGCAGCAGGCGTTGCGGCCCAGGGGCTGGCAAGTGGCCTGGCGTCTGCTGCCGGGCAATAGTCGACGAGCGATCTTCGACGTGCGGCCGGGCGCCCCGCTCCGCTGGGGCATCTTCACCTACGACTTCTGCGGCAGGGGCATGGCCGCGAACACCGGCCAGAAGTCTCACCGGCTGCTCTGCGTCGTCACCTTCAAGTGAGTCTCTCGGGTCGCGCGCAGCTGGCCGCCAGGTCCGGAGAAGTTGTGGGAACAGTTTTTGGGGGGGTTTTGTTTGCTTGTTTGTCTTGTTTTGCCACCGCTCCCTCCACACTTCGCTCCACATCTGGCTACATCACTGTCCCACTTTTTCCACAAGAAAGAGTTATAGAGAAGCTAGTGGTCTTCGGGTTGTTTACCTTATGAGCATGTAGATTGCCTTCAGTTCTTAGGGAAACCTTCCCGGGCCCAGGGAATAAAGGTCAGTGAGTGTTAGAGATGGTCAACGGAACCGTCCATTCATTCAACAGATGTTTATAACATAACCTTCATGTGCCGTTCCTGTTCCGGCCTCTGGGGATAAGGGTCCTCCGTGATACAGCTCAGGTGAAACACGATTGAAGGCAGTGGAGGTGTTACAGAGAAAAAGAAGGTACCAGCCAAGTTAATATTAGCTGAGGTATCCAGAGTACATGAGTTAATGACTGGAGACTTAAATCTCACCCTTGGTGTGTGGGAGGAATAAAAGGGGGGTGTGACACTCTCGGATAATGAAGTTTTTCCTGCGCGTCACCTAGTGAGTCCCTGGATGAAGGCATCTTCTGAAGCCTTCAATTTTTTGTCACCTAATTTACCTGACTTCCTTTGGAGCAATAGTCATACTTTCCCTAACTTGGAAGACTGTTATTCCACTTAACACACACACATACACACACACACACATGAGAGAAGGGGAGAGAGAGAGAGAGAGAGAGAAATTCTTGATTATACCAAAGTAATATCATCTCCACTCTCCAATACACATACATGATAATAGGTACTTAGTATGCACAAGGCTCTGAATTCTGACTCCTTACCTCTGGGATTTAATCTTTCATGAATTCAGCTTGTTCATTACACACTCTTGTTGCATTCTAGAACCGATGTTCTCTGTGCATTCCAAGCTCACACAGGCACGCTGCCCCTTCAGGTCTTTTGCACTTTCTGCTTTCTCTTCCCCCACATATTCTCCAGGTTGGTCCTTAGTACAGTGTAAGCCCCAAGAAGTGTATCTTTAGCCCCTAGAACATTCCTTTGCATGCAAAGTTGATGCTTAACAAATGTTAGTGAATATGAAGATTTTTGTGACTGTTAGGAACTTTTCCGGATAATTAAGGTTAATAAGGTTTGTCTTTACCTCTTCTCTTTTCTCTTTCTTTCTTTTTTTTCTTTCTTCTTTCTTCCTTCCTTTCTTTCTTTCTTTCTGGAGGTATGAAGTTTCCTTGGTCCTTTTGCCTAACTAGGATGTCCCTGGACACACCAGAGGTCTTGGTTAGTGGGAAGTTAGAGTGCTCTGATTCCCAGTAGGACTCTTATGGCTCTCAGCTGGAATCTGCTGTGACTGTGACTTTCCATGGAGAGTGAGGATCCTCAGCACTTCCTCCAGGTCAGTGTAGTGAAGGTTATTTGTTGGTGGATGGTGCTGTAGAGGTCAAGTCTGTAAATGCCTGGAGGGGAACCTCAGAGCTACCAATTCTCTTCCTACACTGCTAACTTAGAACTAAATTCCTGCTATGTTGATACTTGCTTTTTTAAAGAGGATCTTTTTTTTTTCTTCCCCCTTTCAGTCCACAAGCAGGAAGCTATGGAATCTTTTTTGCCTTCTTAAACTATAGGACCTGAAAATAGCTTCAGCTCCAAGCAATTAACACGAATCCCTGCTCCCTTCAACACTCCAGCAGTCACAGATCTTTAAATCTTTTTTTTTTTTGAAATTTTATTTATTTTATTTGACAGAGAGAGAGATCACAAGTAGGCAGAGAGGCAGGCAGAGACAGAGGGGGAAGCAGGCTCGCCGCTGAGCAGAAAGCCCGATGCGGGGCTCGATCCCAGGACCCTGAGATCATGACCCGAGCCAAAGGCAGCAGCTTAATCCACTGAGCCACCCAGGCGCCCCAACAGATCTTTAAAAGAAGGGCAAACCTTTACTAAAAACCATCAACCTAGCAATCACTTTTGAAGAAAATAATGTTGGTTTTGTTGTTGTTGTTGTTGTTTTTAAATCTAATTTGCATTATTTGCTGACTTCCTTTTCTGAGGGTTTTCTTTTGGGACTTGCCACCTTCTACATGTGGTTAGTGACTTTCTTGGGTGCAATTTTCTCTGGATACTAAGTGACAGTAGTGACAAAAACTACCCATGACCTTATCATAGGCTCCTCTTGAGCAGCTCCCTTTTCCTTTAAAGCCATGTGAGGAAGTCATGCATTAAACTTGAATCCCAGCCGTGAACTTTGCTCTCACCTCCAAGAGCACTAAATGTTGGCAGTGGTGCCTGCGAATCGCATCCTCTGGTACTTTGGATACATGAAGATGATAATTTGCCGATTTGTTTTTGGTACTGGATGTAATGTGGAGGAAGAGCAACCAAAATGATGAAGGGCCAGAGAGACTCACCTGAGAGGAAAACAAGAAGAATCAGATGATGTTTATTGGTTGAATGATTTAAGAAAACTGTGAAAACCAACCACTTTGAGCATTTAAGAGCTGAGATGATGATAAGAGATGGGAAGAAGACCAGCAGCCTCAGGGGAAGACATGAGAATGTGCTGTTTGTGATTGGGCTGCGGAAACTCACCTGGAAATTGTTGTAGAACCCTTCACTCGAGACACTGAAATGGATGATAAAAGAGTATATTTAAATTTTTTCTTGCTGTAATTTCATCTTAAATGATAGTGAATGCATATGAGTTACCAGAGAGAGCAGAGTTTGGTTGGAAAGTGTGTCAGTTGGCTCTCTATCTCTTGGTCTACGATTTGTAGACCTATGTTTCTTATTGTCTCAGCTCTGTCTGCTTGTATTTACTGAAGGTGCTTAGTGAATAGGCAGATCTGTGGGCTTCCTGCCAGGTAGAGTGAATTAGAATCTATGGAGTTGGGTTTAGGGAATTTGCATTTGCAGGATGCAGGGATTCCTAGATACTTAGAAATTTAGAAGCTGGTATATTTAGCACTTAGAGTTTGAAGTATTTTCTTTGCATTAATTTGCTTTATCATGAAAGGGAACATATGAGGAAACTGAGGCACAGAGAGATTGAGTTACTTGCTCAGCTGATGCAGCTAAGAGGCGTCAGAGCCAGGATTGCCCCTCACCTGGCAGGCTGGCTCCTGATTCTGTGCTCTTTTTTTTTTTTTTTTAAGATTTTATTTATTTATTTGACAAACAGAGATTACAAGTGGGCAGAGGGGCAGGCAGAGAGAGAGAGGGAAGCAGATCTCTGCTGGCCAGAGAGCCCGATGCGAGGCTCCATCCCAGGACCCTGAGATCATGACCTGAGCCGAAGGCAGAGACTTAACCCACTGAGCCACCCAGGAATCCCTGATTCCGTGCTCTTAATCACCACACAACGGGCAGCCTCTCCAAAGAGTTAACTTTGAAATCCTGTTGGCCTTATGGGATGGAACAGCCAGGGGAAGTGGTTTACACTACCCTTTTATCAGTGGTGAATTTGTCTTTTCTAGAGACACCTGCGTGGCTAGTGGGTTGAATGTTTGACTCTTGATTTTGGTTCACATCAAGATCTCAGGGTCTTGAGATTGGCCTGTAGGCTTCTTGCTCAGGGGGGACTCTGCTTCTCTCTCCCTGTGCCTCCACCCCACTCTCCTAATGCACTGCTCTCTCACTCTCTCTCACTCTTTCTCCCTAAAAATAATTTAAAAAAAAAAAGTAAATTCATCTTTTCTTTTTACCCCGAGATGAATGAATGATTTAAAGTGCACTATGGGTATTAATATGTGGTTAAAACCAACTTTGAATGGAAAACTCTGGGTTTGTCATTTATTCTGACAAGAAAAGGCTGAGAGAATTTTATTTTGAAGAAAGTTGCTTTCTTGAGGGTTTTTATTGCTTTTTCAAAAATTAGATTGAAATTGCCGGCCTGCAAAAGTAATTCAACTCTAGGCTTAATAGACTGGACCTCAAGGAAGCATACTAGAGGTCTTTTCAGGTTAGTATCCTTTAAACTGTGAATCTTACACTATCAACTTTGTTTTATTTGCCATTCTGTTAATCATCAATTCTATACATTTTTAATTTATTTGTTTGTTTATTTATTTATCTTTTAAAGATTTTATTTATTTGTTTGACTGATAGAGATCACAAGTAGGTGGAGAGGCAGGCAGAGAGAGCGCCGGGGAAGCAGGCTCCCCACTGAGCAGAGAGCCTGATGCAGGGCTCGATTCCAGGACCCTGAGATCATGACCTGAGCCGAAGGCAGAGGCTTAACCCACTAAGCCACCTCTATACTTCTTCTATTTTGTATACTATCATGGTATAGAAATTAGTGAGGCAAGAGTTTGAAGTATTTTTTAGTTATTAAAGAAAACTGAAATTATGTTCTTTACGTTTTCATGTTAAACCCTTCATCAGGAATTCAATAATCTATGAATTTACATTTAATGCACTTATCTTCATGTTAGACTTAAACTTTGAGCAAGACAGATGAAATTCCTACCCACAAGAAATGTAATCTATTAGGTTGAACCATAAGAAAATGCTAATTTTTAAGAGGTTTTTGAGTTTGAGAATTGGCAATTTCATAGCAGGAAGAGGCAAACAACAAACAAATATTTTAATGTATAACTAAGAAAAGTTAAAATGATAAGTACTTTTGCCAGGTATCAAACCGTTTTCCTTTGCTTCCAAACCCTTCCTGGCTCTTTCTCTACTTACCGTGGTGTTGCTAGGGATGAGTGTGCAAACCACCTTTTTGCTTTGCCAGCTGGATCCCTATTTAGGTCTGCCAGCAGAGAGTAGGAGGGAGAGACTGTAAGGCTGGGGGTGCGGGTGGGAAGACGGGGCTCCCTCCTTCCTGTCCATTTGTGGATTCCCTTAACATCACTCATCAGGCTTCTTCCAATCCCTGTGCCAGTGCCTCTCTTGCAGCAGGAGCTGAGTCTGGTGTGCAGTTGTCTCTGTATGTGCAGAATGCCCTTCATGGCCTGCCCTGCAGGAATAGCAGCACCAGCTGGTGTTAATTTCACTTAATTTCAGCTTTGCCAGGTCCCTATTCCAAACTTCTTTTGAATAATTCCAACCTCTTTCGTTTGTTTCTCCAGCCCTAGGGTTGGAACCTGTTTCTAGTGTTGCCTTCCACCTAGTGTTCTCTTTCTGTCTTTTCAGTTACTCGGTTAACAACTTCATGCCTGGTTATCATAATATTAAATTTTCTCTTAAAATACCTGGTATGGCTTTTGTCTCCTGCCTGGGTCTTGACTGATGCAAGGCCATACAGAGAATTAAGGTAGGGCTATGTGAGGGATGGCTATTTAAAATTAGGTGGTCAGAGGGGTGAGGGGAGGAGAGCTCTGCAGAGGTGACATTTAAAATAAAATCTCAAAGTCAGGAGGGCAGGGAGCCAGGCAAAGGCATAGCTAATTCAAAGTATTAGGGTGGAAGGCTGGGATGCAAGGGGAGGGCAGAGAGTCTTAACAGTTGCCTGGTTTTTGAGGAGAGAGGTAGGCATAAGTCTGAAAGGGAGCTCTGGCAGCAGGCTAGGGAGTTTTCATTTGGTTCTAGTAAGCTGGAGGTTTTCCAGCAAATTAATGGGGTGGTTTAATTTCCATTTTAAAAGCTCACTCTGGCTTGATGTGGAAAATGGATTGTAGGGAGTGAGAATCAAAATAGATAACTGGCTAGGAGGTATTTGCTGTGGTCCAAGTGAGAGGTGGTGGTGGTTGAGAGAGAGATAGTGAGGTTCAGCCAGGTATCAGGAGAGATGGTGAGAGAAATAGACAAATGGGTAAGAAGTCGATAGGTACTTTGGAGAAGTGAAAGGGCCGTGCAGCATTGATGTGTAGAGTAAGGAAAAAAGAGGAATTGAGGAAAATTTGCAGTGTGTGTATAGTAGCTCTCCATTAAGCCCACTCACCCCTTCATATGTAGCAACATTTATGTCCCCACATTCACACACTCAGTTCACACACACGTAAGCATATAGTCACAAGCTGGAGGCTTCTCATCAGGATAGCATGGATTCATTAATCACTGCTCTGTGACTCCTACCAGTGCACCATACTGGGCTCTCATCTGACTCACATTTCTCTATCCTGTAGGTAGAGATTTTTTGAGAGATTTTGATAAATGCCTTTTCAAAACTAAGTATGAGTGTATTTATAGCACTCCCAGCTTAATGATCCTATTTTAAAAATGAGGTTAATTAGTTCAGTCTTTGTTTCTAAACCCGTATTGCTTTCAGGCTAATCAAAGATTTTTTTTCTAAGTGCTTACAAACCACTTATTTAGTAATCTATTCCATAATGTTTTATCATTTGATGTCGTGCTCATTCATCTAATTTTAGAGCTTACTTGCTGTATTTTAGAAATTAGGAAATATTTTCGACACCAGATTTGTGTCTCCTTTCTATTTCTCGATCATTCTTACACATGAAGGTATTTCAGATAGTTCTCTCATTCCTGCAGCTGCCCCATATTTGGTAATTCTTTTTGATGTTCTGAAATCTAATTGAACACACTTCAAACGTGAGGCACTCTCTCCTAATCTGTCACAGGAGAGAAGAACAAGATCCATGTAGATCATACACGC
The DNA here is from genome assembly GCF_964662115.1 of Mustela nivalis. NCBI lineage: Eukaryota > Metazoa > Chordata > Mammalia > Carnivora > Mustelidae > Mustela > Mustela nivalis. The sequence goes on from NC_139026.1 coordinate 63,575,892, forward strand.
ACACTTTTAGATAGGAGGCATGTGGACCACTAAATTTGAGATATGCCTTCCACTTCATATCACTTAATGTATCTTGGAAGAGAGTAGTAACAGAATAATACCATCTTTCAGAATGTTTATTTTTGGGGAATATAATATGTTCTTTGTCTTTTTTAAACAGTGCTGTGTTGTGTAATCTGAATATTTGGTTTGACTTAATGTATCTGTGGGAATCAGTTATATGTATTAAGGATATGACCTAATGGATGTCTTACCTTGTTCCTCTCCTTCATACCTAGGCTTTCAACACAAAAAAGAAAATGTGGAATCACCAGTGTTTAGATGTCATGAAGTGGGAAGCTAGGATGGGCTCTTTGTGGCTTTTACTTGCAAGGGAATGAGCAGCAGTGTTGTAGATAAGAGTTAATCTGATAATGAAAATAAGTATTGGTAGAAAATTGGGAAAATTCAGAAATGTAAAAAATGAAAAATCATGTGTAATCTTACCATTGTTAACATTTTGGTGTGCAATCTCTCATTCTTCATACATAGATGATATTGTATATATGGTATACATGGTTTAACAAACACCCATATATATTAAATGAACACACACACTACATATATGCATATTTATGTTTATTTTATTTAACTGGTCATCATAATGTAATGCTGGTCTGCAGTTTCCTTTTTAAACTTAACAATAGATCATCAATATTTTCTTCTACAATTCAGTTTAGAACTTATTTTATTACACAGATAACTTTTTAATGTATTCATGTCTTGGTCCTAGCCTCAGCAATCAGACAACAAAAGGAAATTAAAGGCATCCAAATCGGCAAAGAAGAAGTCAAATTATCACTCTTCGCAGATGATATGATACTATATATGGAAAACCCAAAAGACTCCACTCCAAAACTGCTAGAACTTATACAGAAATTCAGTAAAGTGTCAGGATATAAAATCAATGCACAGAAATCAGTTGCATTTCTCTACACCAACAGCAAGACAGAAGAAAGAGATATTAAGGAGTCAATTCCATTTACAATTGCATCCAAAACCATAAGATACCTAGGAATAAACCTAACCAAAGAGACACAGAATCTATACTCAGAAAACTATAAAGTACTCATGAAAGAAATTGAGGAAGACACAAAGAAATGGAAAAATGTTCCATGCTCCTGGATTGGAAGAATAAATATTGTGAAAATGTCTATGCTACCTAAAGCAATCTACACATTTAATGCAATTCCTATCAAAGTACCATCCATCTTTTTCAAAGAAATGGAACAAATAATTCTAAAATTTATATGGAACCAGAAAAGACCTCGAATAGCCAAAGGGATATTGAAAAAGAAAGCCAACGTTGGTGGCATCACAATTCCGGACTTCAAGCTCTATTACAAAGCTGTCATCATCAAGACAGCATGGTACTGGCACAAAAACAGACACATAGATCAATGGAACAGAATAGAGAGCCCAGAAATAGACCCTCAAATCTATGGTCAACTCATCTTCGACAAAGCAGGAAAGAATGTCCAATGGAAAAAAGACAGCCTCTTCAATAAATGGTGCTGGGAAAACTGGACAGCCACATGTAGAAAAATGAAATTGGACCATTTCCTTACACCACACACAAAAATAGACTCAAAATGGATGAAGGACCTCAATGTGCGAAAGGAATCCATCAAAATCCTTGAGGAGAACACGGGCAGCAACCTCTTCGACCTCTGCCGCAGCAACATCTTCCTAGGAACAACGCAAAAGGCAAGGGAAGCAAGGGAAAAAATGAACTATTGGGATTTCATCAAGATCAAAAGCTTTTGCACAGCAAAGGAAACAGTTAACAAAATCAAAAGACAACTGACAGAATGGGAGAAGATATTTGCAAACGACATATCAGATAAAGGACTAGTGTCCAGAATCTATAAAGAACTTAGCAAACTCAACACCCAAAGAACAAATAATCCAATCAAGAAATGGGCAGAGGACATGAACAGACATTTCTGTAAAGAAGACATCCAGATGGCCAACAGACACATGAAAAAGTGCTCCATATCACTCGGCATCAGGGAAATACAAATCAAAACCACAATGCGATATCACCTCACACCAGTCAGAATGGCTAAAATCAACAAGTCAGGAAATGACAGATGCTGGCGAGGATGTGGAGAAAGGGGAACCCTCCTACATTGTTGGTGGGAATGCAAGCTGGTTCAGCCACTCTGGAAAACAGCATGGAGGTTCCTCAGAATGTTGAAAATAGAACTGCCCTATGACCCAGCAATTGCACTATTGGGTATTTACCCTAAAGATACAAATGTAGTGATCCAAAGGGGCACATGCACCCGAATGTTTATAGCAGCAATGTCCACAATAGCCAAACTATGGAAAGAACCTAGATGTCCATCCACAGATGAATGGATCAAGAAGATGTGGTATATATACACAATGGAATACTATGCAGCCATCAAAAGAAATGAAATCTTGCCATTTGCGACAACATGGATGGAACTAGAGCGAATCATGCTTAGCGAAATAAGTCAAGCAGAAAAAGGCAACTATCATATGATCTCCCTGATATGAGGAAGTGGTGATGCAACATGGAGGCTTAAGTGGGTAGGAGAAGAATAAATGAAACAAGATGGGATTGGGAGGGAGACAAACCATAAGTGACTCTTAATCTCACAAAACAAACTGAGGGTTGCTGGGGGGAGGGGGTTTGGGAGAAGAGGGTGGGATTATGGACATTGGGGAGGGTATGTGCTTTGGTGAGTGCTGTGAAGTGTGTAAACCTGGTGATTCACAGACCTGTACCCCTGGGGATAAAAATATATGTTTATAAAAAATAAAAATTAAAAAAAAATGTATTAATGTCTTTTAAAAACTCTACAACTCAGTTTATAACTTACTTATTACACAGATAATAACATTTTTATGCATTCATGTGTTTAAAAACAAAATAGGAGCCTACTGCACCATTTAATTTTCTTCTAAAAATACTTTTTTAAAAAGAAGATTTTATTTATTTATTTGACAGACAGAGATATAAGTAGTCAGAGAAGCAGGCAGAGAGGGAGGAGGAAGCAAGAATCCCAGGATCCTGGGAAGATGACCTGAGCAGAAGGCAGAGGCTTTAACCCATTGAGCCAGCCAGGCACCCCTAAAAAATATTTCTATAATGAAAATATATTGTGGGGTCAGTATAGTTTCACATTATCATTTTTAATGGCCCATAATAGTTCATAGGGTTAATTTGATTATTTACCAAAACCAGTTTGATTTTTTTCTTATAGTCAGACATTTAGTTTTTTTTTTTTATTTTTCTAGTTTTTGCTCCTATAATAAAATGATAAGGAGCATCTCTGTACACATACATCTTTGTGCACTGCCTTGGTTATTTCCTCTCATGATAATTCTGGAGGAGGAATTGCTTGCTCAAACATCATGTGCTTTTTTAAAGCTTTTGATACATATTGATACATATGCTTCTGCAACCTGGACATACACCAATGGTATAAGATTGCCTTTTTCCTCTCACTGTGATCATAAGTGTAAATGATTTTAAACAATGGCTTTGTTGTTCTGGAAAGTTCAGTCTGAGGAAGCAGGAAATAGTGTAAAGGCAGCCACAGGGAGAGGGACTCCAAGGTAGCGAAGCCTGCCTTCTGGTGACTGGGAGCCTCCATCTTGCCCTTGTCTCACAGTTTTGTTTTTCTGGTGCTTTCTGATGTCTAGTAGAACTCCCACCCTTCCATTTACAGAGTATGATGCTCTGTCCAGGTCTCAGTGGATTTCCTGTCTTGTCCACTGCTCTGTTTTCATTCCTCTGAGGGGGGCTTGTGAAGTGAGTCATTTCACATCAGGCTCTAAGAAAGCTGAGTTATGCAGAACCTTGTCCAGACATACTGGGTCAGGTCTCACTTCAGAGCACTAGCGTTAATTCTCACCCAACATTTAATTCTTCTGGCCTCTGGTGGACACATAATTACTTCAGTTTATTCCAGTGGGAGTGGAAATGGAATGGACAAAAAGATCTCTTCTATTCTCATTCAGTTGGTTGTCAAACTATAATTTGGGATGCTCAAAGTGTTGTAGGTTATAAGGGCTCCATGCTCTTTCCCTGTATCTTGCCCTATGCAACTTTCCCATCTAACTATTCTTGAGTTATATCCTTTTACAGTAAACTGGTCATCTAGCAAGTAAAATGATTCTCGGAGTTCTTTGAGCCCTTGTAGCAAATCAATTGAACTTGAGGATGGAGTTGTGGGAACCTCTGACTTAATGATAGAAGCATAGATAGTAACCTGGGATTGCGACTGGCCTCTGAAGGATGAGGGGCAATCCTGTAGGACTGGGTTCTTAACCCAGAGTCTGATGCTGTGTTTGGGTAGATAATGTCAGAATTGTGTTGCATTATAGTACACCGAGTTTTTGTCAGAGAATCGTTCATTAGTTTGGAGAAATCTACATCTTCCCAAAGGAGTAGGGCAGGGAACTCTCCTAGTTCAAAGCTTGCAGAGAGAGAGAGTGTGTTAAACTATAGGGAAGTTTGGTCAATATGATCATAAGCTGATAGAATTTACTTGGAGACTAAAAAAAAGTGAATAGCCTCTTAGCAAAATGACCTTTTAAAAAGGTTTTAACACACTTTGGGACTAATTGAAAAGAATCTGTGGGAACAAGATAGAAGAGCAAAGTAGTTGAAGAGTAGGACATTTATTTAGGAAAAGATGTTCAAGAAGGCCATTTGCATTCACAGAAAGATCCAAGAAGGAGATGTAGGGAAGAGGTGAGAAAATTTGAGGAATCAAGTTATACTAGGAAATAAAAAAGAGAAGACTCATTTAAGTGGACTCCAGGTTGGGCTCCTAAGGAGAATATGAAATAGGGGAAAAAAGATGCATTTTGTGGATGACAAAGGGTGAAAAAATATATGGGAAATACCTCTTTATTGTTAAGTGTTGAACAAATAACAAAGACCTTAAATGATATCAGAAATGATGATAATTAATTTACTTCATTTCATTGAGACATAATTGATATATAACATTGCCTTTCTTTTTTTTTTAAAGATTTGTTCATTTTAGAGAGAGTGAGCCACTGACTGAGCCACCCAGGTACCCCAATATTGTCTTAATTTTAAGTGTACAACATAATGATTTGAAATATGTGTATTATTAAATGATTATCACAATTTAATTACCAGTAAATGATTAGCTACCACCTGGGTAGCTCAGTCGGTTAAGCACCAGACTCTCCATTCAGCTCAGATCATGAGCTCAGGATCTTGAAATCAAGCCCCGTGGCGGGCTTTGTGCTCAGTGCAGAGTCTGTTGGAGATTCTCTCTCCTTCCTTTGGCCCCCACCTTGCTCATGCATGCCTTCTCTCTGTAAAATAAATAAAATCTTCTAAAAACATGATTACCACAGTAACTTTAATTAACATCCATGAACTCACATATTTATAAATTTTTTCTTGTGATGAGAACTTTAGGTTCTATTTTTTTAGTTTAAATTGATTAATTAAAAAAAAGATCTGCTCTCTTAGCAACTTTCAGGTGTACAATGCAGTATTGTTAACTATAGTTACCATGCTGTAAATTAAATCCCCAGAATTATTTTTCTTATAACTGCAAGTTTGTACCTTTTGACTACCTTCATCTATTTTCCCCACCTCCCAACCCCCATCTCTGCTACCACCAAACCATTTTCTGTATTTGTGAGTTTGGTTGTTGCGTTTTTTTGGTAGATTTTACATACAAGTGAGATCACTGTTTGTTTGTTTCTCTCCTTCTGTCTTATCTCATGTAGCATTAATGCCCTCACGGTCCATCCATGTTGCAAATGGCAGGATTTCCTTTTTTTCTAGGGCTGAATAGTATTGCGTTATATATATTACATTTTCTTTGTTCATTCATCTGTCAGTGGATACTTAGGCCATATACATGTCATGACTAATGTAAATAATGCTGCTGTGAATATAGGGATAAAGATACCTCTTTGAGGTAGTGATTTCATTTCCTTCATATACATTACCAGATGTGGAACAGCAAACTTAGATTGTTTTCTTTTTGGCCTAGAATAACATGCTTTATTTTATTTATTTATTTATTTTCAAGACTATTTATTTGACAGAGAGAGCACAAGCAGGGGGAGTGGTAGGGAGAGGGAGAAGCAGGCTCCCTGCAGAGCAGGGCGATCCCAATGCAGGAGTCTAGCCCGGGACCCCAGGATCATGACCTGAACTAAAGGCAGACACCCAACCAACTGAGCCACCCAAGCACTCTAGAATAACATGTTGATGTGATGTAATGAGACTATCTTATCTTCCATATTATTTACACACTGAACAAATGATGAGTAACTAGTTTGCAAGGTTTTCTCCTAGGTTTTAGGGGTTTTTTTTTTGAATAGATACAGCCTTGTCCCTGCCCATACATTACTTAAAATATAAAAGAAAAATACCAAACATAAATGTCTACAGAAGCAAGCAGTAAACAAGAGAAGTAATTTTCAACTTGGGTAGACAGGGAAGAATTAATTACTCCTTTTTACAAATATTCATGTCCACAGTAAACAACAGCCCTGAGAGGAGCTGGGATGCAGCAGTGACAATGAGGGACCTAGTTTCCACCCTCCTGGTCATGCTAATCGTGCAGAAGGATATGAAGTCACCCTGGTGCTACTGGCTTGCAGTTTGAGGCAGAAATACTTTTTTGCTCATTTGCATGCATTTTTTTTTATTGTTTTGAATTGGTCTTTTAGTAGTTCCTAGTCCCTCACACTTTAGCACTGCCTAATAATACACTTAATTCTACTTGTCTTAGCATGGCATTCAAGGCCTTTCATAGTGTGGCCCCAACTCCCCTCCAGCTTTGTCTCCCAGTACTCTCTCCCACACCTTCCATTTATTTCATTCACTTATCATTTTATGCTTTGCTTCCAAAAACATCTCCCATTATTTTAGACCTCTGTTCCTTTGTTCTTGTTGATTATTTTATCTGAAATGCTCCTTTTCCTTTTGGATCTTGAATGCAGAGCTTCCTGAAATTCTCCTGATCTGTCTTTTCAGTCTCAGTTTATAGGTCAGTTCTTTTATGAAACCCTCCCAGGTCCTTCAGTCAAAATTATTCCCTTCCTTCTGTATTTTCCCGTGGAACTTAGTTTTCTTTATGATGTATGTAATTTCCAGATGTCTTGACTCCCCATCAGATCTTAAACTCCTTGAACAGCACTTGACAAATAGGTACTTTAAAAAATATTTGTTCACTGGAATAAAATTCTCAGTTATTGAATCTGGTAGTGTTCACTAATTGAATCACAGTTTGTGCACTGTGTAGACATTTAGTGGTTGATTTCTAGTACGTTGTTTTTCAGAAATTTGATCCCACCCTCCAAGGACTCCAGAAGAACATGGGATACAGGGTAAGTGCTCAATGCTTGCTTGGTGCTTATGTCTGAATGTACAGTTGTGGCTGAAGAGGTCAGATGAATAGCTTCTTCTCAGTGCATTTATTCACATGGTAGTTGATTTTCAGTCTGGCATTAGTGCTAGCATCTCTGACACTGTTTTACTCTCTGAGGCTCTGCTCCAAGGGATGCTACACTTTTTATAGCAGTGTGCCTTGTGCAAGCACATTCTACTGCTATTGAGGCTTCCTAGTGGTGCCTAGTGGGACAGGGAGGTGACAAGTAGAGCTTCAGGGTACTGTGAAAGCATGAGCTATGCTTGCCCAATCTGTGACTTCTTCATTCCGGCTTACCACCCAAGGAGCACTTGTAAGTCACGGTATTATCTGTGTTTTGTATGCTCACATGTGCAGGGCTGGGTGTTCATCCAGGCCCAGACACCTGGCTTTGCTCCAAGACCTTGCTGCTGATGAGCCTAGTTGTCTGTTTCACCTTCAGGAGGCCTTCAGGTGGTGCTGAGCTCAGCACTGAAGGAGGCTGTGTAGATGGAACAGATCTAGGCCTCCCAGCTGCTCTGCTCATAATCATTGCTTTTGACTGTGAGTCAGAGCGAGTCAGAGTGAGTCAGATGTGAGTTTTGACACCGTAGTGAAACCACACTTTCCTTGCCTACCTCCTTTAAATCATGCTGGCCTTCTTGAGTTCTTAGTTCCTCTCCGATTCATAGATCAATGGCCAGTGTGTGTTCTAGCAGCAGCAACATGGCAGTGGCTGTAGCTCTCTGCTCCCAGCGACAATATTCAGCTATGTCCAGGGTTTCCTGGTTGTACCAAAAATCTATTGCTGCATTAGAAACTACTTAGAGGCTTAAAATATTTTATTATTATTACTGTATCTATGATTCTGTGGATCAGGAATTCAGGGCACAGGAGGGATGATGCATCTCTGCTCCATGTTGCTTGGAGATTGGTCTGTGATGCTTCAAATCGTGGGAGGCTGGAACAACTGAAGGTGGTGAGGCATAGTTGGTCTTCTTACATGGTGGTTCAGGGCTCTACACGTTAATGTTTCAAGATACAGGAAATGGAAGCTGCCAGTCTTTTGCAGTCTGGGCCTGGAAACTGGCACTAGTTTCATTGTATTCAGTTGGTTGGAGTCGCAGAGCCAGACCAGACTCAAGACTGAATGCCTGGGGGAGTTGTTTCTCTGGGGTCTCTTTGAAGATCAGCTTTCCTGCCAGTATAGGTGGTATAAAATTTCTTTGTGTACTAGGTATCAATACATATGTATGTATATGATTGACTTTATGTGGATTTGTAATGAATAGATTTACTAGATAATCTAATAAAGTTAACTAAAACCAACATCCATTTAAGCCTTAAATTATTAAGACAATATCCATAAGCTATACAAGGAAACTTATCTTATTGGTTTGTGCCCCCCACTTAGTCTGAAAGGGAATAGAGGAAAGGCCCGGATATTTACTGAGCACTTTCAATCCAATTTATCCCATGATTTTTTTATATATTATCCCATTTAATACAAAATTGTATAAGGCTTCTTGTATTTATAGACAAGAAAACCAGGCAGGTGGTTGCAAAAATGACCACAAATTCTTCCCTTACCATGAAGAGGGGGATTCTCTTTCTCTAGCCTTTGGATTTGTGCTCGCCGTGTGCCCTGCTTTGCCACGCAGAATGCTGTGGAAGTGACAGTGGGGAAGTTCTGAGCTTGGGCTACAGAGGTTTTGCATACATCTGTTCTCACTCTTTGAACTTTGTCACCTCCATGGGAACAATCTAGGTCACCTGCTAGAAGATGAGAGGAGGAGAGACTGCCTGGTGCAGAGATGAAATGTCCTAGTAGAGGCCACTGGCAGCTAAAATTAGCAGTAGACTGAAGATGCATGAGTGAGCCCAAGAGAGCCACCCAATTGGACTATACCCAAATTGCTGACCAACACGATCCTGTATTAAATAAAAAAAAAATTTAAGCTACTAGATATTGGGGTAGTTTATTATTCAGCAAAACCTTTCTGATCCATGAACTCAGAGGGTTTAAATAAAATTGTATCCATGGGAGAGGGGATGGTGGCAATGGTGTAGGAGGACCCTAGGTTTTCCTTGTCCCATGAATGTGACGAGAAATAATGAAGAAGAGAGCAGGAAGTACATGAGATAGAAACTAACAAAACAAAACAAAACAAGCTCCCCCTGACCATAAATAAATAAATAAATAAATATGCAGTGGAACAGATCAATGAAACTAGTAGCTGGTTCTTTGATAAAATTAACAAAATTGATAAACCTCAAGCTGACTTAATTAAAAGACACACACAGAGAGAGAGAAGGGGGAATCAAATAAATAAAATCCTAAACAAGAGAAGAGAATTAACAACAAACACCAAATAAATACAAACAATTATAAGAAATTATTATAGAAAACTACATGCCAACAAATTGGACAACCTGGAAGAAAGGGATACATTTCTAGAAACATATAAATTACCAAAATGGAAACAGGAAGAAATAGAAAATTTGAAGAGACTGATAACCAACAATAAAATTGGATCACAATCAGAAAATTCCTAACAAATTTCCAGCACCAGATGGCTTCACAGGCAAATCCTACCAAACATTTAAAGAAGAGTTAATGTCCATTCTTCTCAAACTATTCTAAAAATAGAAAAGGAAGGGAAACTTCCAGATTCATTCTATGAGGCCAGTATTATCCTGATAACAAAACCAGATAAAGATACCACAGAAGAAAGATAACTACAGGTCAATATCTCTGATGAATGTAGATACAAAAATCTTCAGCAAAATTTTAGCAAACTGAATTCAACAGTATATTAAAACAATTATTCACCACAACCAAGTGGGATTGATTCTGTGTTGCAGGGGTGGCTCAATATTTGCAAATCAATCAGTGTGATGAATCACATTAACAAGAGAAAGATGAGAACAATATGATGATTTCAGTAGATGCAGAAAAAGCACTTGACAAAGTATAACTTTCATTCATGATAAAAACCTTTGTAAAGTAGGTCTAAAGGGAACTTAGCTCAACATAATAAAGGCCTTATATGAAAAGCCCACAGCCAATATCATACTCAATGGTGACAAACAGAACTTTTCCCCTAAGATCAAGAAGGAAACAAGGATATCCACTCTTACCACTTTTATTCAAGATAGTACTGGAAGTCCTCGTTATAGCAATTAGACAACATAGAGAAATAAAGGCATCCAGACTGGTAAGGAAGAAGTAAAACTTTCACTATTTGTGTATGGCATGATACTTTACACAGAAAACCTGGAAGACTCGAGGAAAAAGCTACTATAACTGATAAATGAATTCAGTAACGTCACAGGGTACAAAATCAATGTACAGAAATCTGTTGTATTCATATACACTAATAATGAAATGCAGAAAGAGAAATTAAGAAAATAGTCTCATTTAGGGGCGCCTGGGTGGCTCAGTGGATTAAAGCCCCTGCCTTTGGCTCATGATCCCAGGGTCCTGGGATCAAGCTCTGCATGGGGCTTTCTGCTTAGCAGGGAGCCTGCTTCCCTTCCTCTCTCTCTGCCTACCTCTCTGCCTATTTGTGATCTCTGTCTGTCAAATAAATAAATAAAATCTTTAAAAAAAATAGTCTTGTTTATAATTGCACCAAAAGCAATAAAATATCTCTTCACTAAAGATATGAAAGACCTGTATTCTGAAAATTATAAAGCACTGATGAAAGAAATTGAAGATGATGCAAAGAAATGGAAGGACATTCTATGCTCATGGGTTGAAAGAACAAATATTGTTAAAACGTGTGTACTACACAACCAATCCCTATCAAATGCCAGTTTAATGCAACCCCTAACAAAACACCAACAGCATTTTTCACAGAATTAGAACAAACAGTCCTAAAATATGGAATCACAAAAGACCCTAAATAGCCAAAGAAGTCTTAAAAAAGAAAAGCAAAGCTAGAGGCAGCACAATTCTGGAATTCAGTTATATTACAAAGCTGTAGTAACTAAAACAATATGGTATTGGCACAAAAATAGGCACATAAATTAATGTAACAGAATAGAAAGCCCAAAAACAAACCCACCATTATACTATTTTCAAGAAAGCAAGAAATCCAATGGGAAAAGGACAGTCTTTTCAACAAATGTTGGGAAAACTGGACAACAACATGCAGAAGAATGAAACGATCACTTTATTACACCATACACAAAAATAAACTAAAAATGGATGAAATACCTAAATGTGAGACAGGAAACCATAAAAATCCTAGTGAAAAAAGGCAGTAAGCTCTTTGACATTGGCTGTAGCAACTTTTTTTTCTTAAATATGTCTACCGCGGCAAGGAAAATCTTTTTTTTTTTTTTATAGGATTTTTTCCTTATTTATTTGACAGAGATCACAAGTAGGCAGAGAAGCAGGCAGAGAGAGGAGTAAGCAGGCTCCCTGCTGAGCAGAGAGCCTGATGCGGAACTCAATCCCAGGACCCTGGGATCATGACCTGAGCTGAAGGCAGAGGCTTTAATCCACTGAGCCACCCAGGCGCCCCTACCGAGGCAAGGAAAACAAAAGCAAAAATAAACTGTTTGGACTACATTAAAAATAAAAAGCTTCTGAACAGCAAAGGAAACAAGCAACAAAACAAAAGGTAGCCTACAGAATGGGAGAAGATATTTGCAAACGATGAATCCAATAAAGGGTGAGTATCCAAAATGCATGAAGAATATACCACTCAACACCCCAAAAACAAATAATCTAATTAAAAAATGAGCAGAAGACATGAACAGACATTTTTCCAATGAAGACATCCAGATGGCCAACAGACACATGAGAAGATGTTCATTATCACTTATCAGAGAAATGCAAATCAAAATTACAATACACCTCACTTATGTCAGAATGACTAAAGGTGACACACAAGAAGCAACAATTGTTGACAAGGATGTGGAGAAAAAGGAACCCTCTCTCCCTGTTGATGGGAATGCAAACTGATGCAGCCCCTGTTGAAAACAGTATTGAGGCTCCTCAAAAAGTTAAAAATAGAACTACTGTACAATCTAATAATCGAACTACTGGGTATTTACCCCAAAGTACAAAAACACTAATTCAAAGGGATGCATGCACCTTGATGTTTATAGCAGCATTATTTATAAGCCTGTGTCATGATTTTGAGCTGGACACCTGTGTGTAGTTGTGCACTTGCTTGTACAATTTTCCACAAGCTTATTTGGGCGGCTCTGAATTTTAAAAAGGTCTAGGCAAAGTGTAGCTTCTAAATTAATGACACATTTATAGAAGTTCAGGTTTAGCAGCAGATGGGTAAATCATGTTTGAGTGTCTATTCTCAGCTTATGAGCTCCTTAAATTATGAAAAGTGTCTGCAACCTCAGGGTCTGGCATGAAGCAAATGACAGCTAAATCAAATGGGAAGGGTAAAGTGATTAGGCCACTGAATATTTTTTGAGTTGCTAGCTCATCCAGACAGTTCTTGTCTTATCATCCACATAGAACAACCACAACAGATTTAGGCAGCTGGACCTATTTGCAAACCAGTGGGCTACCTTTTTAGACTACAAGACCACAGTGGTGAGATGCTAGCTTATTTGATACCCATTTTCTGCCCACTGGAGGAATTAATGTGATGTGTGGAAATGCTGAATTAATTAATAGAGTAGAGATGGACTGTTTGATCACCCCCAGGGAGAGAACAGGTGGTGACCACTCCTGCTTCATTGAGTTAGCACTGATGGCAAGGGACAACCTGATTGAGGCCACTGGTTTTATTTTGGTTAATATTTGTTTTCTTTATTTTTAAAATCTGTGAAGGTAGATAAGGGATTTTTTTCTTTCTGCTTCTTGTAACAATGCATAGGTAATGTGATGGAAGCTCATAATTTTAAATAAAAAGTGCTGGTACTAGGTATATCTTTAATTTGTGAAGGAGAAATAGGATTCATGTTTGCGTTCAAATCCCTCTTTGCTTTCTCAGTGTAGCAAATCCACCCTAGAGCTAGAACCACACAATGTTTTCCAACATTTAGTATTATCAAAAATTGGATCACACTAAAAATATGTAGGGAGTGGAAGAATTGGAGATATGAGTATTTAGATAATAGCACTAGTAATCACAGCATTGTAATTTTATAACTCTTTATGGTTTTAGAAGTGCTTATCTATAGATTATGCCATTAGTTGTTTCCCTGTGAAATAAATAGGGTTGTTATTTCCTCCCATTTTGAGTTGAAGACACTGAAGTTATATGACCTCTGCTAGGTTGGTTTCAAGGACACAGACTGAGGTAGAATTTAGTGTGCAGAATGTTTATGAAGGATTAATACCTGGGATTAATACCCGTGGAAGACGTGGGAAGGAAGCAAGACTAGGCAGAGGGAAATACTGAAATGTGATGCAGGCCCAATGATAGCCTTGGTGCCCCATGTAGATCTTTCTAGCTAAAATGGCCCTTCAGAGTTGTTATGAGTTGGGCTGAGATGGCCAGGCCATCAGTTGGATATGGGCCATTCTGGGAAGGGACATGACCTTGGGCAAGGCAGCACTCTGCCACTAAGGCAAACCCTGAACAGTCTAACAGCTAAGGGCTCTCTGTCCACAGCACCAGGAGAGTTCTTCATTGGAGGGAGATTTGGGCAGTCCATTCCTCATTCTGCTTGAATGAGGTTTTCCCTTTCATTCTGGGACTGGCTCTTCCAGAATTCCAACAGATCTCTTCCTGGGGGAAACTTGGAAGAGGAGTGGGATGAAACTATGAGTTCATTGTTGGTGCTGGGCTCAGGGCCATAGTTGTTGCTCATGTCCTTCCCCAGTACTCATTCTAGATTCCTTCTGCATTCAGCTAGCACCTCTGCAAGTTTAGTGCTTACTTGGTGGAAGGATCCAGATCCTTAATCAGAAATTAGCACCCTGTTCACCATGCTTTTCTAAGGTGTGGATTATTATACTTGTCTAATTATAATAAAAATTGGCCAAGGAAGGGCCAAAAGGCACCCTTCTGGATTGCCTGGATATCAGACTTATTCCTTTCTATTTCTGTTGTGTAACAGCAATCCTACCTCTTCTATTGGTGCCCAGGGAAAATTACTCCTGCTTAGAATGGTTACTTTTTTTCATGCCTCCTTGTCCTTTGGCACAAGAAGACTGAAGTGCCCAGGAGAAATCATTGTTTATAAATTAAATGAGGTTCTTCATGTATCCTTTGTCAGAAGTGACCTCTTTTTAGGAACCAGAACCTCTAAACTTGTACAACCTCTGGGAGAAGAGCAGAGATTTGTCAAGTAGGTCACAGAGAGTGATAGGAAGTGGGGTCACTCTAGCTTCCATCCCTTGGTGCGTAGGGTTATATATTTCTCCTTTTGGAGACCCAGTGCCATATAAAGTTCTTTGATTCAACATATATACTGCATCCTGGAGGATGGTGTCCCATTCTTTAAAGTATTATTTCATCTATGCCTTCACTCCAGTACTGTATCAGGCCAGCAGCTTCTGGTTACTGTATTATTTGCTATGTCCAATGGATCCTATAGTCATGGATCCACTTTCACATCTTCTTTATTATCAAGAGTGTCCCCTGGTCTGATACAATGAAATGTCAGATTCTGTGCCAGTAAAACAGACATTTATATGTCATCAGAGTGGTGTTGGCTGAGGCCTTACAGGCAAGAAATTTCTTACCCTTCTAGGGTAGAGGGGACTCACTGTTGTCAACTTGCCATGCACTATTGGTCTCTATTGCTAGCAGGTTGGATATTTTCCAGTGGCAGAAGTTAAAGGCTGTTGGGCTCATGCTGTTGACCCAGACATACTCTCCATCCCTGCTGCCTAGTTTTTCTCCTGTGCCCATCATGTCAACACTGGCATAGCTGATTACAGAGGTTCACTGATGCCAACTGGTTGAGTTGGTTGTTTAGTGCTCTCTGAGGGAGCATTAATATGCAAATAAAGATCATATTTCACACTTGTTTCATAGGTCCATCCACATGCCCCTGCACAAGACATCTTTGTCCCTGATATCCCCAGAAATTCTCCCTTGAGTCTCCTGACAACCCAAGCCAGTTTCCACTATCCATAATTCCACATATATTTTAATCTTGGGCTACTTTTATTCAGCACAAAGTGGAAGACTAGGTATGCTACTCAGTTTCTGCCCATTGGGACAGTTTTCTCTTGCCTCTATTCTTCAAGTATACTATGGAATGAAGCTGAAGTAGCTGTCTGTGGGCTTGGGGCAATTTAAGAAGCTTAAATTTGGCATTTCCCCATTATGATAGTGTTTACCTCATTGGCCAAGGATTTAATATGTGTATTATGCTACCTACTAAGTATGTTTGTGCTAGTTGTATATTCAGAGATTTGGAAAATGATTACCAGGTGAGTATGTGGACCCTGCTGACATACTCTGAGCAGAATCTCGGCCAGGACTCCACATATTACCTGGTTCACATATACTTTCAATGTGAGGCAGGCTATGGTGGTGTTTCAGGACTCCAGGCATTAGTCAATTGGACCTAGTTAGCTGGGAAGATGGTGGACTAGGAGGACTGGATAACACCCATATAAGTGTAAATAACCCAGGAAACAACCTGAAGCCTGGCAGAACAGATTCTACAACTAAAGGCAAGAAAGAATCTACATTGAATGTATAACCGGGAAAAAGGTGGCCTGGGAGTGAAATGACCATGGCTGACCACAGTAGAGAGGGAGCAGAAAACAGACTTTCACACCATGGAGCCTGTGAAGGTGAGGATGAATTTCAGTAATATTTGCCTTTGAAAGTGAGGCTGAATTTTGCGAGTTCTTAAAATGAGTGAAACTTAAAGCCTGGAATTTTAAAAATCAGCAAGCTTTGCTGGGGGAGCCCAGAGAGCATTAGGAAGTGGAGTCCCTGCTTTTAGACATCATAACAAATAGCCCATGCAGATACAATGTGGAACCAGCAGTTTGAAGGTGGCAGATGGAAGGGAGAGTGATTTGCTAACTCAAAGCATGGCCTGGAGAGATATGGATCACAGGGAGACCCCTCCCCCTCCAGGAACAAAGGAACTGGCAGGTGCCTCCCCTAGCATAAACAATGGGTACTTGTGGAAACTAGGAAACTAGTAACTTGCTTGTACCAGCAAGCCCCCTCCCCACCAACCCCCCACCCAGTGCTTGGGTGGATTTGCCCTTCCCAGTCATGCATCTGCCCTTCCCAGTCATTCTAGCCTGAGTCCTGGCACTGTGGGCAAAGGAGAGGAATGAAGATTATGCAAATTGAGAATAGTCTTAGGAAACTCAGTGACTTTATCAAG
Organism: Mustela nivalis; assembly: GCF_964662115.1. Classification (NCBI taxonomy): domain Eukaryota; kingdom Metazoa; phylum Chordata; class Mammalia; order Carnivora; family Mustelidae; genus Mustela; species Mustela nivalis. The sequence continues at coordinate 63,592,607 of NC_139026.1, forward strand.
AATAATAACATGTGTGGTATAGGGATCTCAGAAAAAGAAGAAGAGAGAGAGGAGGGAGCAGAAAGTTTATCTGAAGAAATAATTGCTGAGAACTCCCCTAATCTGGAGAAGAAAACAGACATCCAGATCTAAGAGGTACGGAGATCTCCCCCAAAATTGGACATAAGTAGGTCCAAAATAAGACACATAGTAATTAAAATGGCAAAAAGTAACAATAAAGAAAAAATTTTTAAAGCATCAAGAGAAAAGACAGTTACGTACAAGGGAAACATATGGAAAAACCCATCATGTTATCAGGGGACTTTTCAGCAGAAACTTTGCAGGCCAGAAAGGAGTGCTGTGATATATTGAAAGTACTGAAAAGGAAGAATTTGCAGTCAATAATACTCTATCCAGCAAGGCTATCATCCAGAATACAAGGAGAGATAAAAAGTTTCCTATATAAACAAAACTAAAGGAGTTCATGATCACTAAACCAGCCCTACAAGAATATTAATGGGGACTCTTCTAGCAGGAAGGAAGACCATAAGTAAGAGTATGGAAAGTAGAAAAAAAATATAATAATATTTTATTTTATATAAAATAAAAGTCAGTAAAAATAAAATTTTCAGTAAAAGTCAGTCAAGGGAGTCGTAAAATATGGCACCATACCTAAAACATGGGAGGGAGAAGAGTAAAGAATATGTTTAAACTTAAGCAACCATCAATTTAATATAGACTGATATATGCAGAAGATGTTATATACAAACCTAATGGTAACCATAAATCAAAAACCTAGTATTAGATATGCAAAGAATAAAGAGAAAAGAATCCAAATATATCACTGAAGAGATCCAACAAACCATGACAACAGGAGAGGAAGGATCAGAGAAAATCTGTAGAAACCACTAAACAAGTAACAAAATGGCAATAACTACATATCTATTAATAACTACTTCAAATATGAATAGACTAATTGCTCTAATCACAAGACATAGGGTGACAGAGTGTATTAAAAAGATAAAACCCATCTACCTGCAGCCTATAAGAGACTCATTTCAGACCAAAGACACCTGAATATTGAAAGTAAGAGTGTGGAGAAATACTTATGCAAGTGAATGCCGAAGGAAAGTCGGAGCAGCGATACTTGTATCAGACAAAATAGACTCTTTTTTTTTTTTTTAAGATTTTATTTATTTATTTATTTATTTATATTGGAGAGAGAGAGAGGAAGAGAGAGCTCATGTATGTGTGTGCACTTGGAGGGGGAAAGGGAGAAGGAGATAGAGGTAATCTCAAGCAGACTCCCCACTGGCAAAGCCTAACCTGGGGCTTGATCCCACAACCTTGAGATAATGAGCAGAGCTGAAACAAGAGTGGCACACTCATCCAACTAAGCCACCTAGGTGCCCTGGGCAAAATAGATTTTAAAACAAAGACTGTAGGAAGAGACAAAGAAGGACACTGTAGGTTCATTGAAGGCACAATCCATCAAGAGGATAAAATGATTGTAAATATTTATGACCTCAACATAGGAGCACTCAAATATATAAAGCGGCTATTAACATACATAAACTAACTGATAATAATACAGTAATAGTAGGAAACTTTAACACTCCACTTACATTGATGGACAGATCATCCAAACAGAAAATCAACAAGGAAACAGTGGCTTTGTATAATGCACTGGACCAGATGGATTGAACAGATATATTTAGAACAATCCACACTAAAATAGCAGAATACACATTCTTTTCAAGTGGACATGGAACATTTTTCCAGAATAGATTACATATTAGGCCCCAAACCAAGTCTCAATAAATTCAGAAAAATTGAGCTCATTCCATGCATCTTTTCTGACTACAATGTTATTAAACTAGAAATTAACCACAAGAAACAGTTTGGAAATACCACAAATGCATGAAGGTTAAATACACATGCTATTGATATGGAGGTTAAAGAATATCCTGCTATAGAATGACTGGTTAACTGGGAAATTAAAGTGGAAATTTAAAAGTACATGGAAGCAAATGAAAATAAAAACACAATAGTCCAAAGCTTTTGGGGGTGCAGCAAAGGCAGACCTAACAGGAAAATATATTGCAGTACAGCCTACCTTAAGAAGGAAGAAAAGTCTCAAATACACAACCTAATCTTACACCGAAATGAGCTAGAAAAGGAACAGCAAATAAAAGCTAGTAGAAGAAGGGAAATAATAAAGATTAGACCAGAAATAAGTGATATAGAAACCAAAAAAAAAAAAAAAAAAAAAACCCAGTAGAGCAGATCAATAAAATGAAGAGCTATTTCTTTGAAAGAATTAATAAAATTAATAAACCTCTAGCCAGACTTATCAAAAAGAAAAGAGAAAGGACCCAAATAAATAAAATCATGAATGAAAAAGGAGAGATCAATACCACATAAATACAAACAATTATAAGAGAATTTTAAGAAAAATTATATGCCAACTAATGGGGTCCATTTAGAAGAAATGGACAAATTCCCAGAAACATACCAACTACCAAAACTGAAGCAGAAAGAAATAGAAAACTTGAACAGATCTGTAACCAGCAAAGAAGCGGAATCAGTAACAGAAATCCCCCAACAAAAGTCCAGAGTCAGTTGGCTTTCCAGACATTTAAAAAGAGTTAATACTTACTCTTCTCAAACTGTTCCAAAAAAAAAAAGGAAGGAAAACTTCCAAAGTCTGTCTACAAGGCCAGCATTACTTTGATTCTAAAACCTGATGATGACCCCACTAAAAAGGAGAACTATAGGCTAATATCCCTCATGAACATGGATGCAAAGATTCTCAACAGGATACTAGCAGATTGAATCCAACAACACATTAAAAGAATTATTCACCATGATCAAATGGGACTTATTCCTCGGCTTCAGGGGTGGTTCAGTATTTGCAAATCAATCAATGTGATATACCACATTAAAAAAAGAAAAGGTAAGAACCATATGATCCTCTCAACAGATGCAGAAAAAGTTTTGACAAAACATAGCATTGATTTTTGATAACTCTCAAGTACTAAAGTAGGGATAGATGGAACATACCTCAACATCATAAAGGCCATATATGAAACACTGACAACTAGTATCATCCTCAATGGAGAAGAACTGAGAGCTTTTCCCCTATGGTCAGGAAAAAGACAGGGATTCCACTCTCACCATTAGTATTTAACATAGTATTAGAAGTCTTAGCCTCAGCAATCAGAATGCAGACATAAATAAAAGACATCCAAACTGGGAAGGAAGAAGTCAAACTTTCCGTATTTTTAAATGACATGATACTATATGTAGAAAACCCAAAAGACTCCACCAAAAAATTGTTAGAACTCATACATAAATTCAGCAAAGTTGCAGGATACAAAATCAATGTACTAAAATCTGTTGCATTTCTATACACCAATAATGAAGCAGCAGAAAAAGAAATCAAGGAATTGATCCCATTTGTAACTGCATTAAAACAAATAAGGTACTTACGAATAAACCTAACCAAAGAGGTAAAAGATCAGTACTCTGAAAACCATAAAACACTGAGGAAAGAAATTGAAGAGGACATAAAGAAAGGGAAAAGCATTCCATGCTCATTGATGGGAAGAACAAACATTATTAATATTTCTATATTATCCAAAGCAATCTACACATTTAATACAACCCTTATCAATGTACCACCAGCATTTTGCACAATCCTGAAAAATGTATAGAACCACAAAAAAACCTGAACAGCCAAAGCAATCCTGAAAAAGTAAAACAAAGCTGGAGACATCACAATTCTGGCCTTCAAGCTATATTACAAACTGTAGTCTTCAGGACAGAATGTTACTGACACAACGAAACAGATACATAGGTCAATGGACCAGAATAGAAAACTCAGAAACAAACCCATAGCTATATGGTCAACTAATCTTTGACAAAGTAGGAATGAATATCCAATGGAAGAAAGACAGTCTTTTAAACAAATGATTTTGGGGGGGGGGGGTGCCTGGGTGGCTCAGTGGGTTAAGCCTCTGCCTTCGGCTTAGGTCATGATCCCAGAGTCCTGGGATTGAGCCACGCATTGGGCTCTCTGCTCAGCGGGGAGCCTGCTCCCTCCCAGCACCCCCACCACCTACCTCTCTGCCTGCTTGTGAACTCTCTCTCTCTCTGTCAAATAAATAAATAAAATCTTAAAAAAAAATAAGTGATGTTGGGCAAAACGGACAGCAATATGCAAAAAAATGAAACAGATCACTTTCTTACACCGTATACAAAAATAAGTTTGAAATGGATGAAAGACATAAAGGTGAGACAGGAAACCATCAAAATCCTAGAAGAGAACACAGGCAGTAACCTCTTTAACTTCAGCTGTAGCAACTTCTTATTAGACACATCGCCAGAGGTAAGGGAGACAAAAGCAAAAATGAACTATTGGGACTTCACCAAAAGAAGCTTTTGTACAACAAAAGAAACAATCAACAAAACTGAAAGGCAGCTTATGGAATGGGAGAAGATATTTGGAAATAACATCTGATAAAATGTTAGTATCCAAAATCTATAAAGAACTTACTAAACTCAACACCAAAACCCCACAAATAATCCAGTTGAAAAATGAGCAGAAGATAGGAATAGACACTTTTCAAAGAAGACCTCTAGATGGCCAATAGGCACATGAAAAAATGCTCAGCCTTACTCATCACAGGGGAAATGCTAATCAAGACTATAATGCGATACCACCTCATACCTGTGAGAATAGCTAAAATAAGAAATACAAAAAACACCAAATGTTGGTGAGGATGTGGAGAAAAAGAAACCCTCTTAGACTGTTGGTGGGAATGCAAATTGGTATAGCCATTGTGGAAAACTCTATGGACTTTTCTCAAAAAATTTAAAATAGAAGTACCCTACAATCCAATAATTGCACTACTGGATGTTTACACCCAAATACAAAACCACTAATTCAAAGTGCATGCACCCCTATGTTTATAGCAACATTATTTCTAATAGCCAAACTATGGAAATAGCCCTAATGTCCATTGATAGATGAATGGTTAAAGAAGATGTGGTATATATATACAATGGAATATTATTCAGCCTTTTAAAAAAAGAATAAAAGAATAATATTTTGCCATTTGCAGCTGTACGGATAGAGCCAGTGAGTATAACACTAAGCAAAATAAGTTAGAGAAAGAGAGGTATCATGGAATCTTACTCATGTGGCATTTAAGAAACAAAACAAAGGAACAAAGGGAAAAAAGAGAGACAGGATAAGCCAAGAAATAGGCTTTTAAGTATACAGAACAAATTCTTGGTTACCAGAGGGGAGGTGGCTGGGGGGATGGGAGAGATGGGGGATGGGGATTAAAGAGTGCTTATCATGATGAAAAAGTGATTAAAAAAAAAAAAAAGATATCCGTGCACCCCTATGTTCTTTATAGCATTTGTTACAATTGCCAAGATATGGAAGCAACCTAAGTGTCTATCAACAGATGAATGGATAAAGAGGTTGTGGTATTTATACATAGTGTAATATTATTCAGCCATAAAAGAATGAAATTTTGCTATTTTCAACAACATGGTTGGATCTAGAGAGTCTTCTGCTGATTGAAATAAGACAGAAAAGAACAAATACCACAAAATTTCACTTATATGTAGAATTTATAAAACTCAACAAACAGAACAGAAAGTGATTCATAAATAGAGTACAAACTGGTAGTTATCATAGGGCATGGGGCACAGGGATGGGTGAGATGGGTGAAGGAAAATAAGAGGTACAAATTTCCAGTTTTAAAATAAACGAGTCATAGGGATGAAAAGTATAGCATAGGGAATATAGTCAATAATATTGTAATAACACTGTATGATCACAGATGGTGACTAAACTTACTGTGATAAGTGTTTCATAATGTATGCAAATGTCAAATCATTACGTTGCACACTTAAAACTAATAAAATACTGTATGTCAGCTATACTTTTATTAAAAATAATTAATAGATTAATTTTTAAAATGTTTGGACCTTTTCCCAGTGCACAGTAACCTGAGTAAATAGCCATGGGTTTCTTTGGGGAAGGATCTGGGCAATCATTTCTGTGTTTACTTGGTGGTGGTGTTACAGGGTGTTGGAGAGTTCCTTCTTCATAGAGACTTTCCCTATTCCTCAGCCAGTGGGTTCCATGTATGAAAACTTGTTCATGCCTGAAAACTTTGTAAGGGATTCTGACTTTTTTTTTTTTTTAAAGATTTTATTTATTTATTTAACAGGCAGAGATCACAAGTAGGTGGAGAGGCAGGCAGGGGGGGGGGGAGGAAGCAGGCTCCCTGCTGAGCAGAGAGCCTGATGTGGGGCTCGATCCCAGGACCCTGGGACCATGACCTGAGCCGAAGGCAGAGGCTTTAACCCACTGAGCCACCCAGGCGCTCTGGGATTCTGACTTTTAATTGGATATGTTGTTAATAATCCATGCTTGATTTATTTTGATGGTTCAGACTGAGGGGTATTTTTATTGCTTGCTCATCTGTTCAATCCCTAGGATCGCTGCATTCTTTTAAACATGTTAGTAACTCTCTGTAGTTCAGGTTGCTTATTATGATAATTGCTCTCACTTGGACTTTGACAGTTCTATACTGCTAAGTGGCCTCTACTGCTTGGAGATCCCATCTTCCATATTGTAATTAATGAATCTCCTGTGGAATGGCCTCTCCTACTGTCAGTCCTGGTCTATAGAAGAGAGATGTTGATGCCCCTCTTACCAGTTTGTTCCTTGTGGCCTTAGCAAATCTAATATCCTCCAGGCCTTCCAGGGAAATACAGTCATTGGTGGGTTTTTAGACCTTACACAGGATATCCACTTCAGCATATCTCTTCTCGCAGTGTTTAAAGCTTTTATTTATTTATTTATTTATTTATTTATTTATTTATTTAACTACTGCAACCAGTTCTGGAATTTCAGTCTAATTTATCATAGGTCATGGCTTTCACCATACTTCTTGGAGCCTTGCTAGTAGTAAGTTCATAACAACTCCTGGGCTTTTTGCTAAGGGGTTAGATATTGTTTCCCGGAAGAATGTGCCCAAAATGATAATTTTTCTTTTCTCTAACTTTATGCCTTGGCCCTCTTGACCATGCACCCTCAGAATACAATCCCACATGCATTCTTGCTTGTCCAGGCTGGCTAGCTCTTGAAGTAGCTTTGGGGGAGAGTGTCTCATTGGAGAGATGCGTGGTCTCTCCTGGAGGGTGAGGCCCCTGCATCATCTTTTGAGCCAGGCTGAGAGGAGTGTTGTTTCGATAGAAGAAGTAGGTCGCTTTTGTAGCCTTCAGAGTGTTCTGGGAATTCTAACGTGGGAATTAAAGACTTTTTTTGTGGGCATCAATCCGTATATTTCCTCTATTCAGAGTCCCATTCTTTCCCCACCAGGGACCTGACCTTGGCAGAGCAGACCTGGCTTGGATGGGAGTGTAGCATTCTTTGGAGCTCAGCTACTAAGACAATAAACTCCTGAATCTTGTTCCTTAGCTTTCTCTGCTCTCTCTGCAGAGGAGAAGCCTTTTCATAGGTTACCAAGGAGGCTGTCACACATAGCTTTTAACTGGCAAGTAATCCTTCAACTCCTCATTACCTACCGTTCTTGTCCCTGCCACCTCCTCTGTAATATCTAACATAGCAATAACCAGCTAATGCCATTGTCCTATAGCTGCTTCTTCCACTATATATTTCAGATACCAACTAATGCATTCCCTTCTATTAGTATACTGACCATGACAAAAGCTTTAAAAATGGAATTGCTGTTCTGTGACAGGGACATGTGTGCTTCCCTTACCATGGGGAAGAAGGTCCTTTCTGCTCTCTGGCAGATAGTGACCCATCATCCAACTCCAGACCCCATCTTAGCACCTTTTCTGGACCATACATGGTACCAAATGTTTAGATTGAGTCCTAAAGAGAAAATTCCCAAATGGAGTTTTACCTGCAGGCTGTTTATGGAAAAGTGCTCTTGAGATCAACATCTTTATACTCCTTCGTTGATCAGTTGTTGCTTACTGGCCTTCTGGGAAGGAATGCGACCTTAGGTGAGGCAGCTCTTCTTACTGAAGCCATGTCTGAAGAGCTGGGAAAACAAGGCTTCTTTTGAAAGGCAGTCAGGGTGCATATCAGGGTGACCACATCGTGGCTTATCACCAGTGCCTGTACTGAATAGCTCTGCGATCCTCTTTCCGAGCTTTCTGAGGGCATAATGGCCCTTGCTAAACTGCTAGCTCTGAAATATAGTAAATTAACCGAGGCTGTGCCTGTAGGTGTCACCAACAGCTGACTGGCATGAGATACAAGTAGAGAGAGAGATTTGGTGCGGAAAAGAGAAAAACAGAGTTACCCCTATTGACTGGGGCAGCAATCTGGGACCACGTGGGATGGGTGAGGATGCCCAGGACTACACAGACTGGCTGGTGCCGGCTTCCAGTAAGTAGATACTGTCCTGGGATCTGTCTCCGTGACAACCTGGTATGAAAGTCACTGTAATCAAGACTTTCAAAGATCCATCTTGTAGCCTGCATGATTTGCTTCACTGCAAATTACTTTCAGGCAGTTGATCACACAGAGAGAGCTACTGTGTTTGTCACATGTTATAATCACATTGATGTCATTTATAGATTAAGATCACTAATGAAAATTTGCTACACACACCCTTTGCTTCTAGGTCTTTATGCCACATGCGCACATCCCTGCCCTTCTCCAGTGTCTGACCTGTGTTGTCTTTAGGACTTTCTTTGAGCTGTCTATATCCTCCCAGTGTGAAGCCCTAGGGCGGGAACTTCCCCTGTGACTAAGCGGCCACATGGGTGCTGTCCAACAACAGATGCTGCTGACCTTGGAGACTGTTACTTTCTCCAGTGATGCTGCTGGAGAAAAACTGCCCACAACAAGTTTTGGGAGTTGTCAATTGCAGTTCTGCAGAGAGTCAGTTTGAAATACATATACATGTTGTTACTTTACTGTTGTACATAATATTCAAACTAAAGCATAACTTTATATAATAGTCCGTTTAACTTAAGGAAAAAAGTGTGAAGCATTTTCATGTGTGGAATATTGATAAGAATGTCCTGACTAAGCATGTTAGAAGTCGAAGCACATAATGAGAATTTCGTTCCCTATTAAATCCATAAATAGCAATCATTTGACATGCACACTCTAAGTCAGTAATTATAAGGCAAAATCACTTTTGATCTTCCTCTTCACGTGGCTGATTTATTCTCCTACCTTGTCAGATGAAGAATTCTACCTTAAAATGTTCTCTCTCCCACCCCCACCATTTTCCTCTTCTTTATTCTCCTTGACAGGAAGGTGACAGTAGCTCTATTGAATGGCAACAAGCTGGGCTATGTTATTAAATTTTAATCACTTTCCTGCCTGTGAAGTTGATAATTGGAGATCATTTAATAGAGCCTGCTGCTCTGTTGGCTCTCTGTAAATCCTAGCCATTTGTAAAAGGCAAAGAGCCCAGTTATTACTATAACTCAAGCTCATCTGGAGCATGGCTTTTATGCCAAATGCCCCAGTACCCAGATGCCCCAGTACCCAAACGCCATGAACCTGAGAACCTCCCTTGGGGTAATATTAATTTTTCTTTCTTTTCTTTCCCTTTAACCAATGGAACAGTTGTAAAGTAATGTCATGTAGAAATTGGCAGACCAGCCTTACTTATCAGAGACCAAGAAACTCTTCTCCCTTGCTTTTTTTCCTCTTTCTTCTCGAATGGACACAAAAGCTGCCTCTAACTTCCTTTTGCTTTGCTTCTGACAGCCCGTGGGTGTGACAACTAACTGCAAATACTCTGTCGTCTGGTCTAGTCCAGAGCTCCTTTCATTTTACCTGTGAATTGGTGTTTCCTGTGGTCCTAGGACTCTCCAACCAACTGTCGTCTATGCCTCTCACTCCTTTTCATCCCATCTCAGTAGAACCAGGCTTCTTTTTTCAAAGAGGATAATTCTTCTTTCTGTTCCATGAACCATCCTTGACCTTCCTCATAAGAAATTTCCAAGTGTGTATAAGGAATTACATTGCTAACAAAATATGGCTTAGAAACCTCCTAGCTCAGAGTTTCTGATTCTGTACTTGAAAGGAAACTTGTCGCCCTCACACTCAGTATCTCTGCATTAGCAGGGGCATTTGTTCACTCATTCTTCCCTCATGTGTCCATGCAACATAGGTTTATTTTGTTCTTGGCACTCTGTTAGCATTAAGACAATAGCTGAGAATAAAATAGGTGCAGTTCTTATCCTGGAAGAGCTTATAATCTGGTGAGGAGACAGATATCACATAAATAATTATATGAATATTTGATTATAGGTATGATCATTGCTGTAAAGGATACATGCAGAATGAGAGCATGGAACAGGGAGACCTTGCTGTGTACCAGACACTGTGCCATGCCATAACAGGCAGGAAGTGATATCATGCTCACAGTCAGCCCATTATCCTTGTTTTACAGAGCGGGAGACAGAGGCAGGGATGTACCATCCTGAGTCACACAGTCTGAAGGTAGTCATTCGCACTCACAGGGTAAAAGAATTCCCTTTGTGCCACATCCTCACCAGTACTTTGTCATATCAGATTTTTAATTTTTGACAATTTTAATAGGTAGGAAATTATATCCTGATGTGGTTCCAGAGGGAAAGTGTAATTGTGGTAAACTGTAGATTAGTAACAAATGATATTTAACCTGGCCATAATGAAATATGAAAACTGATTTAACTGATACCGTGAAAGTGCTGTCTTTGGAGGATGTAGGGAAGGGACATGTGTGTTCCTATATGGTGTATACTTGTGAGCACGTGCGTGGGGGTAGCTGATGGTGATGATGTATGTAAGGCAACCAATTCCTAGTTTTCCACAGAAAGAAGTGAATGTGATAATGCTAAAAAAATGAAATATCAGGAACTAATAGTAAACTTGTATTATTTTAAAATATGGAAGAAAATACTAGAAAAAAAGATGTAGGAATGATTGCTTCTAGGGAGCAGGACTTGAGAAAGGGATGAATGGATCAGGAGACTGCTGTTTCTAGTTGCAAGTCTTGTCATTCTGCTTGTTTCCTCTCAATTCCATGAGTACTCAGGGCACTGGGGCCCCCCATCAGTGCAGCCCACAGCAGCCCGGGAGCCTCTAGCTCCCCTCACTACCAGTGCACCTTCACTGGGAAAATAGGAAGCAGCAGCAGTTTCCTCACTGCAGAGCTTGGGGTTGCTGCCACTCACCATCACCACCAGAATCCAAAAGCAGTGGATTCCTCATGTCTCCTCAAGTTGGGTAGTCCATGATATGGTATTTCTCATCCACGTTGGTTTTATTTTATTTTAGATTTTATTTATTTATTTTGAGAGGAAAAAAAGGAGGAGCAGAGGAGACCATCCCAAACAGACTCCACGCTTGGAGCAGAACTTGATCTCATGGCCCTGAGATGATGACCTGAGCCAAAATCAAGAGTCTGATGCTTAACCAGCTGAGCCACCCAGACGTCCTTCTGTGTGGGTTTTAATGTTCAGCATCACCTCGTGCAAAATAAAGCTGCTGGTGATGAATGAAGCTGGTGGAGAATCAATTCTTTGTGACTTCCACATTTCTATCCCTTCCTTCCACCCGACCTACTACCCATTCTTCTTTTCTCCTTCTTTTCCTATATTAAATTAGAGAAAGGAACAGTGGAAGGAGAGAAAGAGGAGGAAGTAGAAACCCTGCTGTTTGCCATCACTTGGAAACCTGAGATGTTCTGAAAAGCCTCAATTAAGAAGAACAAACATTTTGCTGCATCCCTGGTGGAGGTGTCTCAGGCATGAGAGAGCAGGTACATTGGGTTCTGTGGGGGAGGAGAGTACTCTACTTGCCTCTTGCTGTCTCTCCATACTCTCTGTGTGTGTTAGGAATTTATTTCAGCACAAGTATGGGAGGAAGCCCAGAAGAATTATGGAAGCCCAGGGGATAGGATTTTGGATTGGCAAGAAAATGCTTTTAGAGTATGGGATTTTCCAAAGTCTTCATAGTTTCATTGTTGTCTTCTTTGACCTAACTGGAGATTGATGTAGATTTACAAGCAAGGTGTTCACTCAGTGAACAGTTAGTCTGCTTCTAATGGACAAGAATTTTAATAAATATGAAAGTTCTACTTATAGTGTTGGTACTTAACCACTTCAAGTTTCATCTTCTGCGCAGCCCTGGAAAACAGTGTCTTTTCAGGGTCTCTGCTCCTAGTTACTCCCTCCTTTACCTTCTATCCATTCATTCAGCAAATACCTAGTGAGCACCTACTATGTGCCTGGCATGTTGCAAGCACCAGGGATGTCCTGAGCAATAAGGAAAATAAGGTCTTTGCCCCTGTATCCTCCCTTTGAGTACAGGAGGACAAAACCTAAATAATGAACAATGAACAAATACTGATGAGCACCATGAGAGTGGGGTGTCAGTTTTTGCTAATAGTTGTATCCCCAGTTCCCAGCACAAGGCTTGGCAAACGGCAGCTGCTCCAATATTTTTGAAATGAATGAACAAACGGACTGGCGGTAAGGCAGTGTTGGAAGTGACAATGAACATTTGGCAATGAAGACATGGAGAAAAAGGATATTGGGACAATGGCTGGTTTTATATTTATTTTCAATGTCATAGCTCTGTTAAAATTGGGACAGGGGTTTATAGGTTGTCCTATTTGTGAGCAAGGAGGGCAGCTTCTTCCTTTTGAAAAGAAAGCTGTTATAATTCTCTGTGTAATGTCAAAGTATTAGTAATTTGGGGAATTATTTTTGTTCTTTTGTATCAGGAGGTGGATTAGTTGAACTTAATAAAAAGTCTGAAGAGGTGATATGTGTGGGACTTAAGAGCTCTGACCCTGTAGGCAGGGAGCCTTGGTTTAAATCACGATTCTGGTGCTTCCTAGGAGATTTGTTCCATGTCTTGGAGCCTCAGTTTCTTCATGTGTAAAATGATAGGTTGTGGGGTTAAATGTGACAGTGCAAATCTATACTCCTAATGCAGAGAAAACTCTTTCACAATGGGACTTTCTTATCACTCCTATTATTTTCTTTTATGTATGTCTTAGTTGCCATAGGTTGCTACAACAGAATACCATAGATGGGGTGCTTGTAAACAATAGAAATTTATTTCTGGAGGTCAGAAAGCCCGAGATCACAGTGCTGGCTGATTCACTTCCTTGGTGAGGGCTCTGCTCCTGGCTTGTAGATGCCTGTCCCCCCACTGTGCCCTCACCTGACAGAGAGAATGAGAGAGAGTGTGAGAGAGCAAGAGCGGAGAGAGCTCATGTAGGTGGATAGGCAAGCTTTTCTGGTGTTTCTTTTTATAAGGGCACTAATCCTATCAAGGGTCTGCTGCTCATGATCTCATCTAAATCTAATTACCTCCCAAAGGTCCCACTACCAAATACCATTACATTGTGGGGTGGGGCTTCAACACGTGAGTTTTTGGGAACACAATTCAGTCCATAGCAAAACATAAATGCAATCTGAGAGAGAGTGAATCTGAGATTCTGAAACACATAGTTGGAGAAGGAAATATTGAAGTTGTGTGAGTTTTTTGGTTGCTGTTGTTTAGTTCATTTGTGAGACCTGTTTCTGAGCAAAACCCTAGGGTGAAATTATATTGAGCTCATTACTCTGAGGCTGACACAAATACTTTATCAGGCAAATAAAATATGGGTTACAGATGTCAGGAAGCATGGGGAAAATCCTTTTCCTCTTCATTTCATTTGTTTAGTTGCCTGATTTGATCTTCTTTGTAACAATTGGCTTAAAAGTAGAATTTATTGTATTGGAAGTCCTGGACTGTGGATGTATACCCAGCTCCAGATGAGAAGTTCATTTAGTGTTATCTTTTCCCTGAATTGCTACTTATGAAATGAGAAATGCTTTGTATTTAGGTACTTTTCCCCCACCCTGCCAATATATCAAAGTAATGCCCACAACTTTTAAAAATTAGAAAGCTCGGGGATTTGTATATGAAGTCTTATCTTTATTTTTCTTATTCCTTACACATGTAGGAGTGTGTGTTTTGTATTTTGATGGTAGTCACCACAATATGCACTGAGATGATTCCTGGCTCAGTGAATTCATGGGTAATTTATTTTTCTTCTCTGCAGTAGCTTATGCTGTAGGGTCTCTAATATTCCCTCATTAATTTAACAATATTTGTTGAGTGTCTGTTATTTGTCAGACATTATTTCAGCTTTTGGAGGGATATGACAGTCAACGAAACAAAGTCCTGCCCTCATGGAATTCATCTGGTTGATGACCGTGATGTTTTGCTTAAAATGCACTCATTTTCTACCTTTTGTGGAAATCTACCATTGGTTAGATTTCCACTCAGTGAATCTTAAAACTCTTTTAATTACCTTGTACAAGGCATGTTAATCAAGGTACTGAGATGGGATTAGATTTAAAGAACATTTTTACATTTGTCACTAAGGCGAAATTGTAAGATATATAAAATTAGGAGACATAAGGAGCATATAACTATCTCTACTGGCATTGTTGGACTGAATAACCCTATTGGTCCATTCAGGCTGCTGTAACAGAGTACTGTGGACTGGGTAGCTTGTAAACAATGGAAGTTTATTTCTCATAGCTCTGGAGTCTGGAAATACAAGATTGGGGCATCAGCAGAGTTATCTGGTGACAGCCTTCTTCCTGGTTCATGGATGGTTGTCTTTTTGCTGTGTTTTCACATGGTAGAAGGAAGAAACTCTTACCTCTTTAGCCCTTTCTAAGGGCACTAATAACATTTATGAGGGATCTGCCCTCATGTTTTACTTACCTCTCAAATGTCCCATCTCCAAATACCATCCCATCGGGAATCTAAGCCTCAATGTGTGAATGTTGGGGGGCACAAGTATTCAGTCCATTGCGGTAACCAAACTTTTAAATATCATTTTAATATTATTATAGACCTTTATGCTTTGTTTTTTTTCTTCAAGTTAAGAAAACATTGTATAAATTATCCTTATATTATTTAATCTCCTTGGGTGGAATGTTAAAGTTTTATTTCATGCATATGATGTCATAAGACACCAAATGTATTTCAAATCATGATTAACAGCATTATACTGGTTTGAAAGAAACTTGGTAAGCTAGGGCAGTGAGATTTGTAAGTGATAGAAAAATAAATCTGTGACCACATCATGTATTTTTAATAGATGGTAACATTTTCTTCTGAAGATAGTTGGTCACCTATTATTACTCTTTACACCTTTCCTTATTGACTGAATTCAGATGAATAGTTCTTCACTTTATTCAGCTGCTACCTGTCAAAAATGAAATAATGGAACGAACGAATAGGGTGTGAAGTTGAATAAGGAGTCTACACAGAATATATAGTCACCAGTTAAAGTCATGTTGTGCAGTCATGTTTGCTTAATAGATTAATCTCTTACTTTAAAAGTGTCTTAATAAATGTTTTAGCCTAATTAATAAGTACATGTTCTTAATTCAGAGCATAAGCAGTGACATGCAGATTATGACATTTCAGATTATTTGAGGGTTTTTTTCGCTCTAGCTTCTCTGCATGTCACTACTGGTTTCTTCCTACTTCCTTTCACTCATTTTTATGTGAAATTACTTTGTCAAAAGAAGTCTTAGGACATATGCTGCTGTGAAAATTTTTATTTTCTTGGGAGATAGAAATATTCTAGTCTTTAGTTGTAGACTTTATGATGGCTACATCAACACCATTATCACTTAACCTGGCAAAGCAGGAGGATGGGGGTGTTGGGCACTAAGGGCGGAGAAACTTTGCTGCAGCATTTGTTACTGGTACAAATCAAACAACTAACAAAATTATTATAATATCACTTATTATTTGTGTGTTTGAACTCTGTACTTAAGTGTATATACATTTGGGATTGTTATGTCTTCTTGATGACTTTATCACTATGAAATGCCCCTCTTTATAAATAGTAATATTTCAAAAGTAATATTTCTTGTTAGATAGCCTGATATTAATATAGTCATATTAGCTTCCCTTTGATATGTATTTGAATTGTATATTTTCCCCATCCTTTTAATCCAACTATACCTTTATATTTAAAGTTAATTTCCTTTAAAAAATTATATAATTGGGTCTTGCTTTTCTTCATCCAATTAGTAATCTTCACCTTTAATTGAAATGTGCCTACCGTTAATGTAATTACTGATGTTTGCATTTAGATCTGCCATCTTTTCTTTGTTGTTCTAGCTCTTTTCTATCCATCCACCTGTTCTTTGCTCCTTTGTGTCTCTTTTACTCCTTTTGACTATTTTTCATGTTTCTATTTTATGCCTCCTGTTAGCTTATTAGTTACATGTTTTTAATTATTTTGGTTCAGTGGGTTTTAATTAATATCTTTAACTTATGATGGTTCAATTTCAAAGAATATTATAGGACTTCTTGTATTAAGAATCTAATCATAGCATATACTTGACCCTTGAACAACACAGTTTGAACTACATAGGTCCTCTTACATGTGGATTTTTTAAAAAATAAATACAGTACAGCAAAGTAAATATATTTTCTCTTATGATTTCCTTCATAAGAATATAGTATATAATAGTTATACAAAATATGTGTTAATGGACTGTTTATGTTAATAAACAAATAAGTTAATCAATAGTAGGCTACTAGTAGTTATGGTTTTGGAGAGTCAAAATTATATGTGGAATTTTGGCTGCATCGTGGGGGTCAGTACCCTTTATCTCCACATTGTTCAAGGCTCAACTTTCATTTACTGCTCCTTTTCCTTCATGCTACTGTTCTCATATGTTTTACTTAAACATATTTTATGAAATGTACAATGCTTCTTAAGTGTTTTTGTTTCAGTTGTCTTTTAAAGACATTAAAATTAAGAAAAATGTCTGTCATATTTATCCAGATTTTTCCTTCTCCTGGGTTCTTTATTCCTTTATTTCTATTTTGTATCAGATTCTTTTGAACTGAGGAACTTTTTTTAAGAACAGCCTTTAACATTCTTTGTTGTGCTGGTCTGCTTGTGATTAATTCTCTCAGCTTTTGTTTGTCTGGAATAATCTTCATTGTCTCTGCATTTTTGAAAGGTGTTTTCACTGGCCAGAGTTATGACTTGTCCAATTTTTTTTCTTTCTCTCAGTTCTTTAAAAATACGACTTCTGGGGCACCTGGGTGGCTCAGTGGGTTAAAGCCTCTGCCTTCAGCTCAGGTCATGGTCCCAGGGTCCTGAGATCAGGCCCCGCATCGGGTTCTCTGCTCAGCAGGGAGCCTGCTTCCTCCTCTCTCTCTGCCTGCCTCTCTGCCTACTTGTGATCTCTGTCAAATAAATAAATAAAATTTTTAAAAAAATAAAATAAAAGTATGACTTCATTGTCTTCTGCTTGCTTAATTTCTGATAAGAAATCTGGTCTACTTCCTTATCTTTGTACCTCTCTAGGAAATATTTCTTTTTTTCTGGCTACCATCAAGATTTTTCTTTTATCTTTAGGTTTCAGCATTTGGACTCTAATGTGACCAGTGAGTTTCTCTTACTATTTATACTGCTTGGGCTCTCTGAACTTCTTAGATGTGTGGTTTGTTGTTTTTTTGCTAATTTTGAAAGTTATCTCTTCAACTATCTCTTTCTATCCTGTTTTCTTTTATCCATCTAGTACTCCCAGTACATGTGTATAAGACTATTTGATATCATCCCACATCTCTTAGATGATCTGGGTTGTTTTTTTTTTTCTCGCCCGTTTTTTTCCCTTTGTTGTTGAGTTTGGATAATTTCTGATGGCCTATTTTTAAACTCATTGATTCCTTGTTCTGTGGTATCCTGTTGATAAGCCTGTACAATGAATTTCACATCATTTATGTATATGTATATATATATATATGTACATAAATGTGTGTGTATATATATATGTATTTATAGATTCTGGATTATCTATTTTGTTCTTTTTTTATAGTTTCTATCTCTCTGTGGAAATTTCCTATTTGTGAATGCATGTTGTCTGCCTTTTTCACTAAATTTTTTAACACATTAATCATAATTATTTTTAAGTCCCTGCCTATATGAGAGTTCTAACATGTGAGTCATTTCTCAGTCTGGTTCTTTTGACTACTTTTTTTACTTGATAATACGTCTTTTGTTTTTTTCTTTTTTCTTTTTCTTTCTTTCTTTCTTTTTTTTTTTTTTTTTGTATCACAGTTTTTCATTGAATACTGGATTTTTTCTTTTTTTTTTTTTTTTAAAGAGTAGAAAAGCTGGAGGTCAGTACTATTTACATCTGAAACTGGCACACCTCTTTTGTCAGGCCCTGAGTGGTTATCAGTAGTTGTGCTGGGCTTGTTGTTGATATAGTTGCTGTCAGTGTGTCTGTCTTCAGTTTCCTCCAGTGTTGGGCTACTGCCACTTTGTGCTTAGCTTAAGGTCTGCATTACCACAGGGCTTTTCTCAGGGTTTCTGTTCTGCTGTCAGAAGGTCCTGCATACCTGAACTACCCATGGGTATTTTCCCTGGTCTGGCTCCTCTCAAGCAGCAGATTGCTATTGTTTGTTATTTGGTGGAAAATTGTGTGGAGGATAGATAGGATGTTTGGTTCTCCTGATCTAGCCTTTGTCTCAGGAAGGCCTTGTTTGCTTACATTTTGGGGGTGGAGCTTTCTTAATGGTTCAAACCTCTGTCCTCACTACAGCCCTTCCCCACCTCACCCTGTCACATAACCATAGTCTGCCCCCAATTTAGGAAGGGGTCCTGAAGGGACCACTTAAGTGGGCGCATGTGTCCTGCCTTCCCTCAGTGATAGTAGACGTCTACTTTGTACCAATTTAGGGGCCTGGGCTCAAGCAGCTGTCCTGTCCTTTCCTTAGCTGCAGTTTGCTGCCTGTGTCTGAGAGCAGGCCAGCAGGCTTTCGTACACCACTTCCTGTGTCTTCCAGATTTTGCTTCAGACTAGATAGTGCACTGAGAGGGTGCTGTGCCAGGTACCATCTCTGTCCATTTTTGTGAGCATCCTAGAGAGGCCCTTGAATGAAAGCTGGTGAATGAGAATAGACTCTTTAAGTCTGGGGATCCCAGAGATCTAAAGTGACAGACTAGTCCATACTTAGCATTTAAGAATTTCTTAAAATTTTACTTGTTTTTTTTCTTACTTTTATAATGGTACTATGCCAAAGGTGAAACCTTCTTCTTCAGCAGAGCTTGTCATCTGTTGGATTTCAATATAACTTGTTGCTTTAAAAGACTTTATTATGAAAAAATCCTTTATAACATGTTGTAATATTTGAATTTAATAATTCAGATACCTCTATGACCTTTTAAAATCTTTACCCAATTGCATAAAAATGATTTAATATTGTTTACAAAATATTCTTTATTTTTAAAAATGATGAACTGTTCATAGATTCTGTTACCACTGAGTACCCTGAGGTACAGAATTCTTAGTGACTATTAAGGCATTAGAGAGGAAGTTGGGTGATACCGATGCCCAGGCAAATGTTCCTAAGTAGGTAAGGAAATACTTAAATGAAAACATGCTCAGATAACCTCAGTTTTTGCATAGGAACAACAGAAATAATGAGAACCATTAAGAAATTTATTTTAAAATAAATTAAACAAATTAGTATTGATAGCTTTCTAAATTACGAGCCATCTTCCACTGGGGATTCTCATTAGGGAAGAAGGTTTTCTGAAAAGTTCTGTCTCTGTTTTAGGTGGGATTAGCTGATATACCAAAGCTGGACTATCAAATTCCTTTATAGTGAAATGGAGTGACTATGTTTTATTTATATTGTTATTCTTTCTAATTGAGTCCCCAGAATAAGTAGTAAAACAAGAATTACTTCGACGTGTTCATTTGAAAGTTTGTTGGAGACTGTGTTGGTTGGTACTTGAACTGAGCTCAACACTAAAATGGTTCATTTCAATAAAATGCTTCTTGGTTTCATTCAGAAATTAGCATTAAAAGTTTTTTCCAAATAAATTACTTGCTAAGGAGACAACATTTCTTTGATTTATGGATAGCATTTGGTAAAGATTCTAGCTACTGTTGTCCTTGGTTCATTTTGCTTGATGTTGATTAGGTACTGGTGCTTGGCAATCTTTGATGGCCTAGGTGAATTTCAGTTAATGGAAGATAAATTCTTTCCTTTTATCAATTGAAACTCATCAAGTTTAGATACCTACTTTATAGTAAATGCCCAAGGTCCTATATTTGGAGAGATACTATCAGAATGTAGGCATTTCTGATCGATAGACAATTGAGTCACTGTCATACTGGCTTCTTGCTGGTGTATCCCCAGTCTCAAGCTTACCCATCAAATAGCTACAACACAGAATATTCTAGCTTTTGTTAAAAGCTTTGATTTTAAGATCACCAAACATCTCTCCATCCTTTTACAAAACACAAATTAGCACTTCTCTCTTTCTCTCCCTGTTTTCCTCCATTCTTCCCACTTTGCTTGTAATGTAGCCTGTGGAACAATGGTGATTATAATAAATATAGTTAAATTTTATAGCATAAAAATTGAGAAGCTATAGAGAGAGTTCTTTCATGAGAACATAATTCTAGAGGAGATAGCAAATCCTATGATTCCAAATTACTTAGTAAAAACTTCAGCAACTCCCCTCCCCGAAACCATATGTCACATTTTGAACACTGAGTGATACTGTGTTTTGTAGAACGCTTGTGACAGATGCCAGAAATTCATGTTTGAAATATTTAAAAAAACATGATGAGTTTAGAGGGCCAGTTATGTTTTTCAGCAGCAAAAAGTGGGATTATGCATATAAAAATAATTTAGAATACAAAAGTAAAAAGCATCATGATTCATAATCATCATTATCAGCCCAATAGGCATGATGGTGACCACTATAGTTACATTTGGCTGGGTACTCATTAAAGGGTAGGAAATATGCTGCTTGTTTTACATATATTTTTTAACTTAACTATTACAAAAGCCTAGGAAGTATGCAGTATACAGAGTCGTTAAGAGCGCTGATTTCATGCTGGAGTGCCTGGGATCCTCTTCTTCTCCACAATTTGTCAGGTATGATCTTGGGCAAATGTCTTAAACTCTGTGCCTTAGGTTCCTCATATGTACAGTGACAAAAGTAGTAGCACCTACCCCACAGGACTGTTATGAGGAATAAATGGCATAATACATGAAAAGAACTAAAACAAGCCAAGACATAGAGGCAGCTAATAAATGCTAGGATTTCCCCATACTTATTTTATGTCAGATCAGTGTTGAAGAATTACTGTTGCAACTGTTGTTCTTTCTAAAATGTCTCCTTGTTTTCTGTCATGTTCATTAGAAAAAATGAGATGGTCTTGATTTGACATATCTGTGATATAAATTATTGCTCTCTTTTTATCAGCTTATAGCAGTTGAAATGGAATAAAAACAGACTATAAAAAAGTAGAAAATAAGAAGTATTCTGAGATAATGTTGCGAAGTTCATTAGTGTTTAGAAAGCTCATGAATGCCTGAGTTAGTGCTCATTCTTAACAGAAGGGTGTATTTTTTTAACCGATGAATGTCATCCTCTATAAATCGACTGAAAAGAATTGTTTATATGTATTCTTTATTTTTCTATGACTAACAATTAGTGAAGAAAAAAATACCCTTTTCACATTTTTAGTCTTTACTGACTAAAGCAGCATTCATTAAATGACAAGTAATTAGGTTGAAATACAAGAAATAAACAGATGTAGTTTACCAATTTTTAGATAAATAAACTTTATTTTCATTTGGGAAGCTCTACTTTCTGTATGTAGAATTTGCAAATATTAATATGGCTTGCATTATACAAATCATGATTATCATTATTATATATAAGCTGGAAAACACATATTGATTTTGAAATCATTCTAAGCAGTAGCCTCTATGAGAAGAGTAATGTTAAAGATTTACCCTTAAAAATTTAACCTCCCAAAGTATTGATGGAGTGTTTAAAGAGAACATAAATCTGCATTTCTAGGGGATGGAAGCAACGCATTTATCATAATTTGAAAAAGAAATAAAACGCACTCAAATAGCCATCCAGAGGTGGATGAGTGAAAGAATAATGCTCGTGTTGAGCTTAAGGGCTGGCACCCATCTGGCACCTACTGAATAATCAATGCATCTTCATTAATGATTGATAGAGCTTTATGTAACTGAATAGCTAAGTCGTTATTATAGATCTTTTATATTTTGCATTTAGCTTTAAGTAAACTTGAAGTTTACTTTAAGTGACTGTGAAAGTAATCATGATACATATGTCAAATATGAGGAACATATATTATCTGTAAAAAGACTAATTCCTTACTTTGGTAACTGCAATTTTGATTTTTATGCAAAGAAAATAAGAGATTGTCTTTTATATCTCTAGTGACTCTTTACTAAATCAACACATTGACAGCTAGGATTGAGAGCTGCCCTGTACCATCTTTAACACCTTAAGGTTGATTATAGTCGAAGACAAAAAGAACAGAATATCTTAAAGTTCTGAACTCTTACATTGATCCTTATCCTACTTTTGAAAAATCTGCAGGCTATAAAACCACTGTGGTTCTGCTCTTCTGAAAGCTCATGTCACAGCCTAAATGTTTCCCTGGTTGTGCTTGAGTCAAAGGTATTTGAAAACATGTTGGGGGGAAGAGGAGAGATGACTTGTCTGATAAGAAGCCTGGGCTCTGTTGTTATTCTGATTTGGTATATGACCCCAGGCAGGTTATTTCTCCTCTGGGTCTCCATTTTCTCATCCTTTAAAATGGTAGCAGTTGGAGGAGGTTCAAGTTCTTGAATACTTATTAAGGTCTTTCTGTATTCAGAATCATGTCAAACTGCACTGCCATTTTTCTTTTGTTCTTTCTTTCTTCTTTTTTTTAAATTGCTATTCTTTCAATGGTAGATGCCAACTAGGAGGTTCTCCTCATGATGGGGGCTTAGAGGGAATCCTTGCTCTGAGTTAATTCATTATGACAAAGTCACAGATTCATTTAACAGGCGTATATATTTTCCGCTTACAATACGTAAGTGTCTTAGAGATCATTTGCCTGTTCAAAACAGAAATGTTTTCAAATTGCCTAAGTGAAATGGAGACTGTCTTGGAAGGATATATGAAAATCTCCCAGAACCCAAGGTTGCATTTGTGAACCTGGTTTCTGAACACAGGGAGCAGTATATCAAGCTGATTTGTTTTTGCCTTGTCAGGATTTGTGGCTTCCCTTTTCATTTTTGTTCATGTCTTCTTCCTTTTCCTCTGGTTTCAAAGAGTGGCTTTCCCAATTTGGTGATTGCAGAGTCACCTCCATTCTAGCTTTGTGTGATCTCTCAGTTTGTCTTGAGAAGAGCATACTAGAATTACTGTGTTCTGAATCCAGGTTCTCATAAAAGAGACTGATTGACCCAGCCTGGGTTAGATGTCTGCTTATACTTTAGTAGATAATTCATAAAACTAAAAAGCACAATGATAGATGTATGCACAAGGTGCTACAGGACCCTGGACAGAGCATCTTACCCAGCTTGGAATGTTTAGCAGGAGCTGAGTCCCAAGACAGTGAGCGAAGAAAGATGGGAATGTCTCTAGGCAGAAGGAGCAGCACAAGCAGTATGTGAGGTTTGCAACCACAAAATGTGTGTGTGCAACAACAACCAGCTCGGGACTTGTGTAGCGGGAAGGGCAAGGCTGGGGAGGTAGGCACTGAGTCTGGCCATGGAGGGAGATGCCAAGGGGATTCTTGTCTCTGGCAACAAGTGTAGTGGCCTGGCCATCTTTGATTTAGATTCCCGTGTGACAAAACATGGTCAGAGCCAGAAAGAACATATTTCTTAAATGTGAAGATTAAAAAAAAATCTCAAGCCACTTGATATTATTATTTTTTTTTAACAATTTACTGAGAGTGACAACTGTTGAGAATGACAAAGCAGGCTTTGCTCAGTGGCAGTATCATAGCCAATGAAGTTTATCTGAGGCATGATTATTGCTAATTGAGAATGACAAAGCAATGGTTCTGAGATTTTTCCCATAATTGAATCCTGCATATCTGTGAAAGCTCAATATTGATTATCTCTTAAATAAAATTTTCTCTATTCATATTTGTAGCTTGAAAGAATTCTAATATTAAACAAATGGTATTAGGAGCCTTCAGGGTATGATTTTATCACATGGGATGGAGAAACTATATCATTATACATATATATTAATTGAGTTGAGCCTCTAAAAATTTCGATTCTCCTCCAAACATAAAATCATTGGGAACTTCCTTAATATTTATCTAGTGTGTTAATTTTATAAATTTATTTCTGGCTTTTAATTAATTTAATCATTTCTGAACATGTACAGTTGGATATAGTTGGGTAAAATGAGAGTTGTCTACTGGCCAATGAGATTTGAGACCTTGTTTGGAAGAGGGGAAATTTGTTCCCACAATACTGGTAATTGGAAATAAAATGAATACATTGGCAGTAAATCTTGTTTTCTTGTTATTACAAACACATTAAGCATTTTAGCCTCATTTGCAAGTTTGTTATCCAGTTATGATGATGATGTTCTAATAATGAAATGGCAGCTAGTTTATATTGATAAAGGAGCATCTGAATTCCCTTAGGGAAAGAATAGGGAATGTTATTTCATTATTGGTCTTCCAATGAGAAGTAAAATAAAGTCTATTTATTAAACAGGCCTCCATCTGATTATTCTGGGGTACCTGGTTGATATGAAAAGCTCAACTAATTACATGGTTTGGTTTAGAATGTAACTCATGCTTGTTGCATCCAGGCAATTGATGAACTTTGTACCAGAGCAGCTGATTGCTTATTTACTTGGCAAAGAAAATAAACAGATGCACAATAAATGTATTTTTCTAGTTTGATAATTCAGAAGCTTTGTAACCTACTATTGATTGTGTTTTCATAAGTAGTATGGCAAGTGCAGCTCAACATTGGACTCTAGCCATTAATTGTCAAGAATTCACTTTGATCAAGAAAAGATAACAAAGCCTGTAGTATCAAAGCTCTTACAGTTAAGACTCGAATAGTAAGAAACAGAGTTTGGTTTTCACATAGGGAAAATTGAATCACTTGGAGGGCTACACTGGTATTCCTTCTTTTTTTCCTGAAAAATGGTCCTGGATTTTCCTTTCTTACTTAATAATGATGGAGTAGCATGGCTCTGTGATTTGGTACATAGGTAGTTAAAAGTACTGGGTTCTTTGGAATTAAAAGTACTGGGTTCAAGTCTCAGCTTTATCATTTAGTAGTAGTGCGAAGTTAGGTTATTCCTTTGCTCCAAAAATGGTAATAATGATAATACAGCCTCATTAGGTAGTTGTAAGATTTAAACGGAGTTAAGTATAGAGATAATTTAGCATAAGACCCAACACAACTTAAAGCATTCAGTAGACAATTCCTTGATGTTGTTACTATTGTATGATAATCTTCTGCAGTTGGCCAGTTTTTCCGAAATTGGGAATGCAGGGATATAGTGTCAGAACAGCGAAGCTACCTGTCTAATGCATTTGTAAGGCTGTTCTTCAATTTCTTGAGTTTTAGATTATTTTTTCATTACCTCTCTGCATTTGGGAAGGAAAAGGAAATTACCATGGAGTGCCTACCAGAAGCCAGCAAATTAATACATTTATCAGTCAGCATGTCCCTGTGAAGTCGTTCTTTTTGCCACACTTACTTATGTGAAAGGAAAGCTTGAGGAAGTTGTATAATTTGCACAACATTCCACAGCCAGGAGTTGAAGGTCCAGGGTGTGAAACCCAGAGTTTTCTGATTTTACTCTGTAACTGCACCAAGTTCTGGAGACTGAGCCCACAGTGTCATCTTAGATAGCTGGAAGACATTGTCGCCCTTTACCCTGTGAGTCTCAAGTGGCTTTAGCTTACACTTCACACATGTTGGGCACTGACAATTTATTCTACTCTTCCATGTCATCATCACGCTGGAGATTAGTGGGATTTCACTGTCCAGGGCCTTGGGCTTAGCCCATTTCAGAAGGACCTTATTCACCTTGAAGTAAAATATGAAATGTGTCACACTCCATCTCTAAGTAGCCCTTTAATACATTTTTGAACAGCTGTGAAGTGACAGCCAGCTAGATGATAGAATGAAAACCAGAGCTCTGATGATGGGGTTTTTGTTGTTGTTGAATTGCTCTGCTCCTCAGTGAAATAACTTTACATGTAACATTTCTGCAGGACGGACTCTCTTTGCAAGGTCCTAATTACTTTTTTGAGCTTTTGTCCAAAACTCTTCAAAGTGAATGCATGTCAGTGTGGGAGTTCACTGTGGGCATTGCAAAACTGTGTTTCACCGCAATTGGTCATGGTCATGTACTAGCGACTCATTAGTTTCTTGGGGAAAAAAGGTGAGGCAGTTAATTCAAGTAAGTAGTGGTCTAATATGTGTCCTTTTAGAAATGAAATGTCCTCGAATTTTGACTTTTATGTTTATACTTTTCAATTCATTATCTGGAATATACTATTCTTTACTCAGACATACTTTCTGGTATTCTTTCATAGACTGTTTTTCCCGTTTTTTTTTTTTTTTCTAAAATGTTAAAAAAATTAGGAAAAAATATATAGGAAAAAACACAAGTATCCATAGTCTTCCTGCCCCAGAAAGAAAACTTTGAACATTTGAAATTCTTTCAGGTCCTTTAGGAAATGAAACATTGCAGATACATCAGCCTCCCTTAGATCCCAGTTTCAAGCACACTGATGTCTAAACACTGGCTCCTTCCCTTTCACCTCACTTTTCTCTGAGACTTCCTCTCCACCATTTTTTCCATTCCACCACCATCTCCAAGATTTGGATCCTACTGCCTTTCACTCTCAGTCATCCTCCATGTGGCACTGTCTTCCTAGCCTTGGTAGAGTCTGAGGCTCCTCATTATAGTCCTTCTCATGCAACATCAACTTCTCTCTTCCTCTCTACCTTCTTTATATTCACCTGGCAGAACCACAACTCTACTTTAATTACAGTTTTCTACCTATTCTGCAAGAATTCAAGCAATTAAATGTTCATGAAGAAAACTACGTAACTGGCAGATTTATGAATATAAAGCTTAAATACGGACTCAAGTTGCCAGTCAGTCCTACTAAACTTCCTACTCTGTTCACTTCCCATATTCCAAAATGGTTGTTTATACATTCTTTCTCTTCAAACCTATAATTCTTGTTCTATTGCCTCAGTTTTTCTGTCTTCCTAATTGGCTTTTCTTCCCGCTGGTCTCCTTTGCTTGTTCCTCATCAATACTGTAATAATTTGCTTTACAAATTACCTCAAAACTTAGCTGGCCTAAAACAACAGTTTCTAATGATCTTCCTCAGTTTCTGTGGGTCAGGAATTTGGGAATGGCTTAAGGTCTCATGAGGTTGCAGTCAGATGTCAGCAGGGTCTGCAGTCATCTGAAGGTTTAATTTGGACTGACTCACTCATGTGGCCTGTCTGTGGTGCTGCTCGTGTGCCATCCCAGTACGGTGATTGGCTCTCCTTTGAGAAGACAAAGAGAGCTGAGCAGACACTGCAGTTCTTTTAATGGCCACACCTTGAAAGTCATACACCATTACTTCCACAGTATTCTGTTGGTTACACATACTAGCCCAGATTCATTGCACAGTGGCTGGGCTTAGGAGGAAGTACACAAGGCATGGATACCAGGAGATGGGGATCCTTGGAGTCCATCTTAGAGGCTGGTTGCCAGTATATGTCAGTCTGATTGCTAAATGTTGGCATTCCCTAGGTCTCTGAAGAGAGGTTTCCTTTCTTCTGTGTCTATAGTCTCTCCCTTAGTTTTCTCATCCAGTCTTGTGGCTTTATATATCATGTATAAACTGTTGGCACTCAAATTTGTCTCCACCCCTAAACACTAGATCTGTACAATCAAATGCCTACTTGGTGTTTTCAGTTAGGTGTCTAATAGGTGTCTCAAACTTCCTTCTAAAATATTTTCCAAGCCTCCTTATCTCAATAAATGGCATCGGCATCAGTGCCATTGCCATGCCAGAAATCTGAGAGAGTTACCCTGAATTTCCCTTTTTGCTGATGAGATTGTTAATAATACCTTCAAACCATATCTCACGTTTGTCTACTTTGCTTCACCTCTGGTAGCTCTAGCAGCAGCTACCTTGATCTGAACTGTCATTATTTCTTATCTAGTCTACATTGAAAGCTTCTAATTAACTTCTGTTTCTAGCAATCCACTATTCATCAGAGTTATCCTTTAAAAAGGTTAATATTATGTCTTTTTTTTTTTTTAAAAAGGTTAATATTATGTCTTAATCATACTTAAATACCTCTGTTGGCTTCCTATTCTTCCCATTCACCCGCCTAAAAGGCCTTCCATCCATGGCATCCCTACTCCTCTACAACCCCATTTTCTACTACTTCTTCCCTGGTTGATGACATCATACTTGTTTGTCTTCTGATCTTGGCTCATGCTCAGTGCATCCCAATGCAGGACATTTTGTGCTGGCTTTCACTCTGAAATGCCCCTCCCCTTGATCTTGGTGTAGTCATCTCTATCTTGTCATTCAGATCCCGGCTTATAAGTTCAACTCCTCAGAGTAGCCAGACCTGATCATTCCATCTAGTACAGCTCCAGGTCATTCTTTATCACATCACCTTATTTTCTGTGGAACACTTAACTCTGTCTGCTGTTTTTTTGCTTCTTTGTTTGTTGTTTGTACCCCTTAGTAGGAGATAAACTTCACAAATATAGAGGCCTCAATCCTCAGATTGACTACTCTATTCCTGGCTCCTAGAATAGTGTCTGGCTTGTATTGAAGGCTCAAAAAATGACTTCTAAGTTAAAAACTAATAGTTATTAACTAATCATTCACTAAGGTAACTTTTTTGGTATCATTTAGATTGAATTACCCTGGAATATCTAGGTTATCACAAGAAAAAAAATTACTTGGGAACTATTTAGCTTGCTGAGAATTCTCTGGGATGTTCCAGTCCAGACAAAACAACCCAAAAGACATCTTCTTTTCCTCTGCAAGACAAATTTTGACTTCTTCACATCCAACATCTGTCCTTCCCTTTATGTGTTTTGTTGGAAGAATTCTCTTTATTGCTTTTGGTACTTAGGCATATTTACCTACATCTTAAGAATATTGTAATTTCAGTTATAGATAATTATACCTTTGGGGTGCTACAGGTTTAAGGTGTCTTTTATTAACAAAAGTATATGTATCTTTATGCTTTTTGCCATGGATTTTTTGTTTGCAGAGTTATTCTCTATAGTTCTGGCTCTCAATTTTTATTGTAAATTTGTTGTAAAACCTGGATTTATATTTCAGAGAAACCATTTAAATATTTCTTTTCCTGGCAAACCACCATAGCCTGTTTATTATTATTGTTCTTTTTTTCAGCATAATCATTCTTCTTTGTTGCAAGTCACTGTGCTTTTTCTTTAGAAGGACCCTGAAATCCCTCCCTTACTCCCTTTAGCTTAATATCTCCTTCTTTCCTGAAGTGTGATATATTTCCCTTAATTTTCTTATTTTTAGCTCACATGAATTGCCTTATTTTGCAGTAATATTACATTGATTAGTGATGTTCTGTGGTGTTGCTTCCCTCTTAGGTGGCTTGTTTTTCTTTGCTCCTATCTTATCCCTTAAGACAACACATTCTTCACAGTGGACATTCAGTCTGGATGGGTGGGTGCTGCTTTCCAGTTCATGCTGATCCTAAACATGACCTGCCCCCTGACCCCAACTGTGACTCTTTTTTTTTTTAATTTTATTTATTTATTCGACAGAGAGAGATCACAGGTAGGCAGAGAGGCAGGCAGAGAGAGAGAGAGAGAGAGAGAGAGAGAGCGAAGCAGGCTCCCTGCTGTGCAGAGAGCCTGATGTTGGGCTGGATCCCAGGACCCTGAGATCCTGACCTGAGCCGAAGGCAGAGGCTTAATCCACTGAGCCACGCAGGCGCCCCTTCCCAACTGTGACTCTTAATGACACATACCTCACCCTGTGAGGCAGGCATCCGAGTTAAATGTAGGCTAACTTTCCTTCATTGCCATCACATTTTGTGCCAGAATGTTTTCTGAAACATAGTCATTTCTGTTAGTTTAATTATACAAATATTTATTCATGTGTATTCAACACCTACTAATCAGATGCAATTCTGAATTCAATAAAAAACACCGCAGGGATTTAGATGTATCTGGAATAATTAATAGTACTAGCTGTAACAGCCAGGGTTTTACCAGAATTACAAAAGCAGCAGGATCTCTATCTCTATCATCTCAATGTATATCTGGTATATATAGTTGATACTCACTATTTTTAGATTTTGTATTTGTGAATTCACCTATCTGGTAAAATTTTTGTAACCCCAAAATCAACATTTGTGGTGCTTGCGTGGTTATTCATGGACACACACAGAATGGTGAAAACTTTGGCTTGCATGAGGCACACTCATTCTGGTGAGGCTGAATAAGGCGATAGCCTTCTTGCTTCAGCTACCATACTGTAAACAAGTGTCCCTTCCTAGTCCACTTCATGCCGCATTTTTTCATTTTTTGTTCTTTCTGTTGGTGATCTCAATGTTTGCAGTGGTCCCCAAGTGCTGTCTGGTGTTCCTCAGCTCCAGAAGACTGTGCTGTGCCTTCTGGAGAGAATATGTGTGCTAGACAAGCATCGTTCAGGCAGGGTGCTGCTAGTTGTGAGTTCAGTGTTAATGAATCAATAACAGAACACATCCAGAAAAACAAAGAAGACGTTTACTAGTCTGGACATGAGGCTGCTCTGCCAAGTGCTAAAGTAACAACTGTAGTGTGAGGATGAACCTACAGAAAAGATGGAAAAATGGCTAAGTTTATGGATTTATGAGATAATAACTCATAGAAAAAAAACAGTGAACAGCAATTTGTGAGGCTGAAAGTGAAAGAAGTTTAAGGCCATGTTACCCATGGTCAGGAATATGTTTAAGCCTTTTTGGCTAGTGCTGGCTTGCTCACATGTTTCAAAAGGTGATACAGCTTGAAAAATATTAACTTGCAGATGGGGTAGGTGCTGCAGATCAGGAGGCTGCATAAGAATTTTAAAAATACCTGATAAATGGTAGACAAGAAAAGGATTGTATGAAAGAACAGATTTTCACACTGAGACTGGCTTGTTAATAAGAACACTGGGGAACAAACCTATATAATGCAAATAACCTCAAAATCTCCTAGCTTTAAATCATTCAAAGACCATGCAATTAATTATTTGTAATAAATACATATTAAATAAGGTGTTTTTAAGTGGAAACACATGAAACAAGATTATGTATTGATCAGTTGACAAAAATGTTGTGGCCAGAGGCTTGTAGGAACCTAAGCTGTGTTTCTCCCAGGAACAACAGTTGCATATGCATGAATTCAGTGATCATGGCAACTTTGTAGAATATCACTGCTGGGAATAATGAGAATCAGCTTCTTGTCATGGAATTGTGTTGGTTCATGTAATTGCAGGATCTGGCTAGGGAAGTGCACAATCTGTAGGGCAGGCCAGCCTCTTGGGCAGAGGCTAGCAATTCAGGCCACATGTGTAATTTCTTTTTCCTCAGGGAAATCTAAGTTTTGCTCTTAAGGCCTTTCAACTGAATCAGTGAGGCTCTCCCAGATAATACAAGTGAATTTTTACTTAAAGTCAACTGACTATAGAGGTCAACCACATCTACAAAATACCTTCATGGCACTTTAGCATACTGTTTGTTTGAATGATTGGGTACCATAGCTGAGCTGAGTTGATACTTAAAATTAACCATCACACTAACATTTATTCAACCTTTGCTATGTTTGTGCATGTTCTCAATGCACTCATACTTATTTAACCCTCAACAATTCTATACAGTTTGTACTATTATTATCTGCATTTTACAAATTAAAAAAAAATAAAATGAAGTGTTTACTCAGGACCACACAGCTATTGGGTAGTGAGGCTGGAAATCAGACTTCTGCAGGCTGACACCTTGTCCCCGCTCTTAACTAATTCACTCACCTTATGTAGAGACAGAGTTAACTATGGCAGGAAATCTCATAACTTCACAATTGGACAGAATTTTTACATTAAAGATGGTACAGCCATGGTACTGCCATGGCTGACATTGAGAGCCATATATACCATTTGGGGGATGGGGCAGCCTTTCAAGTGGGTGTTGCTTTCTCCTTTTATCATGAGCTTTACCCCGTCCACCTAACCCAGGTACAGCCTGGTTCTTCACTTGATGAGACCATAGTTGTAGGACGATTGGTTATTTTAGCTTTTACATAGCCTGGAATGGGCTAATTCTTGAGACAGGAGCCAAATGTTGTCAAGAAACAAAGTTCACACCAAGACATGCACCTAATTATGCTCTGCAATGTTTACACAGAACTGAAAAAACCCCACAGGTCCCACATAATCTCCATAATCACAGTATGGCTTAGCGTGGTTGTCAGCTAAACCACTAACCACCTTGGGCAGAGGGACCTGTGATTGCTGGAAGTATCTCTTATAACTGTTTCAGTTGTAAAAAGCAAAACAATCCAAAGCAAAAATGCAAATTACCAGCTCCTGAATTGAAGTAAAATAAAGATAAATAAAATTGAGTTTTACAAAGATTGATAATGGTGATCCTACATGAATAGCATGGGGAATCTGGCACATTCCTAATGATTGATTCTCTCACTATTTCCATAATACAGTTCAAAATGATTTTGGTTTTTCTTCCTGTTTAGTTGGTAGACTTCTCAGTGTAATTTGTGACCTTCCGGCTTCTGGTGTGCTCACCCATCTGCTCAATGGGGCAGCCCTGAGAAAGGCTTGGAAGCGGGGAGGGGGAGTTAAGAAGTATTGATGTCTGAGGTAAAGGTTAGGGGTTCACTCACATGAAAAATGTGCTGTATCTCCCACAACCGAGGGCAAAATCAGATCAGGCCACTTCTTCTTCAGGTCAGCAAAGGTATGTGGCCTTATTAGACAGAGGCTGACCCCAACGGGTGCTTGAGAGGAAATACACCATCTCTGTGGACATCGCAAGAGGCATGTGGAGGAGCAAAAAGACAGAATGTCAAGGTCTATCTGAGAGGAGTGAATCATAGTTTAAGCAGATAGCTTTTGGCTGCTTGGTGAGGTGGCAGATGTCTCAACATATATTTTAAGATGCGTTATATAGTTAGAGTAAAAGACGGTGGTAGATCATTATACTATAAAAAGGTAAAAAGACTTGAGCCCTATTCTTAGAAGTACGTTATATTTATTTCCCTCAGTAAAATTCTGAGTGTAGGTCTTCAAAGAAATGGAAGCGAACAGTTTCAGGTTCATTACTCTTCTGTGGAAATTGACATTAAAGAAAATAGGCCTAATGTTGTCAAAGCAAAGAAACAGGAAGCTCCTCAAGATAAACAATAGAGCAAATGATGCAATATTGAAACAGGTGAAGAAGAGCGGAACTGTTGAGTACAGAAAAGTTACTGTTGGCAAAGATTGAGGGGACAGCTGATGAGGAGTGAGGGATTGAAATGAGGAGTAGTGAGGAGCCGTTCAGGTGCACACTGACGCATAAAATCAACCTGATTACGGATTTTGTCAGGTCACAGTTAGGAGAGGGAGAAGGCCAGCTGTGTTCTGAAGATGGTAATTTTAACCAAAACTCATTCCTCTGGAAAGAAAAAGGATTTGACAGTTGAACAGTTGAGACCTTAGCTGACTCTCGCCACCTCTCTGTACACTAGTAATGGCTGTCAGGATCTGAATTTAAGGATAAAATGCAGAGTAATATGTAACAATTTCCTAGAGAACACAAAGGATTTCCCTTTGATTATGGCTGTTTGGTCAACCAAAGCCATTCTCATGGGGGAGTCAATGAGGCCAAGGAGGTCCTTCCTGGGCCTGGGGCAGCTGATATTGGCCCCTTCAGTTACTCTCTTGGGGTTCTGGGAAGGTAGGAAAGAGAGGACAATGGCATGTCTCTGGGGTCAGATTGCTTGGTTCACACACAGTTCTGCCATCCTTGTTGCCTGTGACTTGAAAAGTTACTTGAGCTTTTTAAACCTCAGTTTCCTTATTTATAGTATGGGACCAGCCATAGCACCTCTGTCAGAGGATTGTTCGATGATCAGACAAGACAGTGACCATTGCAGGGGATGAAGCAGGGCCCTGACAGGGTCCATGGTAGTGTCACCTTTATCGCATGCCCACTCATTTGGTAAGATGCTGTAGTCATCTCACGTAAGCATCAAAACAACATTTAAAGGTTGTTGTTATTTACATATTTTTTTACCTATGAGAAAATTGAATTCAGGGAAAATAACTTGTCAAGGGTGACACTTAGAGTCACTGTTTAAGTCTAGTTCTTTCTTGATCCAAGTTCTTGTGAACTGTACTGTGAAGCTTAGCGAGTGCGAGGGCAGAGGTGGAGCTTATCGTGAAATGACAGCTGAATACAGAGGCCACAGGCTTGGTTCTGGAGAGCACTGGCTGTAATAGAATGAGTCATCACATCACTCAGTGGTGACACAAAAGACTCATATGGTTTTAGTCCCTTGATATGTGCTACGCACCATGAAAAATGTTTTCCTACTTAATATTGATGGGAATTCTCTGAGGTAGCTGCAGTTATTTCCATTTTGCACATGAGGAAATGGGGCCAGTAGGTGGCAGAACTAAAATTGGAACGAACATGTCTTTGTAGCTGTAGCCTGAGGGGCCTCATGTCCATGCTTCTGGCTAGCCTCCCTGCCCTACCCCCCGCCCCCACACTGCTCCTTTGAAATATGTGGTACTTAACAAATTCCCCTCCTTGTCGCCACAAAGTGTACCTTGTGCTTTCCAATTGCCTTGGCTTTCTGGTATTGTCTTTTACCTCCATATCTTCTCCCCCATAATTTCTTTGACATAAAGCAATTCATTTGGTACTGTTTCTCGAACATCTTGCTCAGTTCTGCTGCAGCTTATCTGAGAACCCACAGAACTTCTTCTTGGCTTATTCGCCCAGTAATTGTCATTGCTAGTGCATATTCTTACTTACACTTTCATGGGTCTGTGCCTTGTCTTTTCAAATACATGACCAAACCCTTGTGGGTTTTCTTTTTTATAGCCTCTAGAGACCCTTACTTTGCACATCGTCTAGCATAATTAATATTAATTAATTAATTAGTTTTCAAAGGTAGTATACTCATCAAGGGTGATAATTTTAAAACATGAAAGAAAACAAATTTATAAAATTATAGCACATGTCACAGCTTATGGATATTAGAATTAGGAGTCTTCATCCTCTTGATTATTTCAATGAAAAGAAAGTAGCGAATGCAGAAAGTCACAGCCAAAGAAAAGCTATAATAAAGAGGAAAAAAGGGATGGAACATAAAATAGTCACATTGGGGTTTGCCTACCAGTTTGGAAGACTGATCAACCAAGTGCCTTCAATTTGTAACAAAATGCAGCAGCTAAAATAAAGGAAAAATGGATATCAGATGTAGCTATTAAGTAGCATTTCATTTATTTTATTTGTCCTTTTGTATAACTTTTTAAAAATATTATTTATTTATTTGAGAGAGAGATAGAGAGAGCAGGAGCTTGGGGAGAGGGACAGAGGCAGAGGGAGAAGAAACTTCCCCAAGAGCAGGGAGCCCTACGAGAAGATTGATCCCAGGACCTCCAGATAATGACCTGAGTCAAAGGCAGCGGCTTAACCAAATGAGCAACCCAGGTGCCCCTAAACAGAATTTGTTATATATGGTGATGTTATTTAATTATCTGCTTCCTCCATGTAAATGAGAAGAAGATGATGTAGAAGTAAAACTGGTATTGGATTTAGAAATTTTTATTGTATCTTCTTCCAGTATTTGGTTGCACAAGGAGCAAGCAATTTCTGTAGTCATGTAGGTTTGAATATTGTTACCTAGTCTTAAAATTTTTTTTCTTTTAAGGACTTAATATTTATACTCTGGTGTTTTGTCATGTTGTTTTGTGTTGTGTATGTGCGTGTATTTTAAATACATATTTGCTTTGCTAAGTATTTAATCCATTTTTATACTTGTTGAATTAAATCTTTTAGTAGGAAGTACATAGCTCATTCATAGAATATTGCAAAAAAAAATCAGATTTTTATGATTAGTTTTACTTTATTTCTCACTCCTTTCTCCGCACCTTCCTTAGAAATATGTAGAACCCGTTTCTGTTTCGTATACTAATGGATGATATTTGTAAGAGAATCTGAGATCCAAACTCTCATGACTTTCCTCTTTTTGAATACCTTCCCATCTTGCCTACAGCTATTTTTAGAGGACAGAATATAGCTGTTCTGCATAATTGTTAATATTACTTTGCATAAAATAGAGAATTAAAAATATCATTCTCAAAGAGACTTTCCCCCTTTGGGGTCAATATTAAGTAGAATTTCTCAATATGATTCCTACTTTATTTATACTCCAAATAATTCTGTACAAAGTTGACTATCAAGATGCGAGAGCATAGGAATCATTATTACCCTGTTTACTGGCTCTTTTAAATGTGTGTAATTTATTTTAATATGCAACAGCTGGAGAACAATCAGGTGGAACCTCTGTTGGCATCAAGAAATAATTATATCATCCTTTTGCTAATACCTCTGTTGCAGATGGCAATGCTGTCACCCTCCAAATATCTTTCTCAGAGATGGTTCTAAATGTAGAATCTCTGCTTGTTTGCAGGAAGTCTGACTTTATTTTAAAGGATAAGTGGAAGAAAGGACATAATAACATCTTCTCGTCTTTAGGAATGGGTATTATTTTGTTGAAATTGTAGACAGATGTGGAAGATGGTTTTGCAAGGCACTCAAGCCCAGGAGTGTATGTTACTAATAATACATTTAGTGCAATCCATCTGCCTCTTATGTGAAGAAAGGTGGCTGTTTTCTACAAAATGCATTTTTTAAAAGCCACCTTGGAATTTTATGTGGGGATGATTCTTGGGAAGATAGCAGGTTGAGCTGCATATGATCATTGAATTGGATAGGCAAGGTCCTAAAACCTCCATTCTGTATTCATTTTTAAATCTCATTCAGGTAAAATATTTTCAGAATCATTGAATTAGTGAGGTAAGAATAAGTGAATTTAGGTGGAAGTTATTATACCATTTTCCCAATTTATAGCACCCTTCATGGGACCCCTATCCGCAGCTCTTTTAACCCTCAACCAGCCACTGATTTTAGGAATATTCCCTTTGTGTGGCTTATTCCCATCTTGTCCTGAGTCCTTTCAGGAGAATCTGCCACACACATAACCAACAGCCTGGAAAGCAGGCTAAATACAGAGAAAAGAAAGGTCTAACATGAAGAGTAAACATATCCATTCATTCAGATGAGTGACAGGCACTGGGCTGGGTCCAGAATATAAACCCGTGAAGCTGTGCTCTAATTCTCAGCAATAGAATCATATATGACACAGAGGTAGACCCGTAACCAGAGAGAGACACTGTGTGTGGGCCACAATCACAACAAGACAGGAAGACGCACTCAAGTTAAGATAATTGGAGGTGGGTTTATTCACAAAGACAGGTAGGGAGCCCTGCAAGGGAATGGTGTGGTACCCTAGGCTAGGAAGAGCAGAGCTGCTGTGATTGCATCTAGGCCTGAGGGGAAGGGGAAGACAGTTACTTAAACCCAGGATAGAGAGTCTTGTAGAAATATTCCCTTGAGACTCACAAGGAGTGGCACATCCATCTTGAGGCGGCCTCGTGGGGAGAGTGCCATAGGAATATGCCCCAACTTCCCTTTCTTCCCTTTTCCCCCTTTCTCCCTTCTCCTGCCAGTCTCCCCTTCACCCCACTGAAATCAAACTGGAAGGCAGAGAGCATGGGAACAAGGTGCTGACCAGATGAGGCAAGCTTCTGGATAGAATAGAGTAGAGGAACAAGCTGAGAAAAGGGCTCGAAAAGAATTGGTGTCGGGGAGACAGAAGACACTCAGCAAATACAGATCAAATGTTCTGCTAGTAACAGCACCCAATCTAGTGGGGAGAAAGAGGGGTGAGCAGATGTGAACAGCCTGGTGTGCCGTGTGCTCTAACTGTGGTGCACACAGCATGCAGGTGGGGAGCATCGAGGACAGGTCCCTAAATCAGAGCGATGGGGGCTGGAGGGATTTATAGGAGGCATTCCTGGATTTTGAATGATGCAGAGTGTTCCTGGTGAGAAAGCTAGCTGCTGACAGCTAGGAATTGGCCTGGCACTCACAGTTAGTCCTAGCTATTCTGTTGCACATAAACAATTTCACAGAACATCAACATCAGAAAATGTTGAAGGATCTGTACTGAGATGGATTAAATAAAAAGCAACAGCACTCTGAAATCATGTCTGATGAAAGATGAAAGTTTAACTGTTCAAATCACAAAAACGGCCAATATTCCTCCATCCTGGATAATATGAGTGATTGCTCTTTCTTCACAAATTACAGATTTAACTTTCCTTCGTTTCACCCACCTGATTGATAAGATTTATTGGAACTCAGGCACAGACATCAGCCGTCCTGATCAAAGCTTTTCCTTCATACCCAGATTCACTTAATACTCTCCGCAGTCCTTTAATAGGCTCTTTCTAACCCCTCTTACCAAGGCTTCCCAGAGCTCCCCCAAGCTGTGCATAATCCCTCTCTGCAATGAGCAATAAACTCAGCGTGTTCTACAACAGGTGTGTTCCTGGTGAGTTTTACCTGGAGCATGTTAACACTGGTTAACATTGAGAAAAGGCATTTTAGATTAATGGTACAACACGTAAAAATGCATAGAATGGACGTGTTGTTGCCTTGGAAAAATTACAAGTAGTTCACAAGGGTTGGTACTATCTAAGTTCATTAGAGGCTATAAATGTGCCCCCTTTGTGTATGCAGAAATAAATTTTGCTTTTTCCTAGCTTGTGTAATTAGATGAGGAAAAGAAACAACATGTATAAAAGTTGGAGAAAGATTTACATTTTAAAATAACTCAAAACTTACCTGAATGCAGAAATTAATTTCTTCCTGGATTTTCTGATTGCAAAATTACAATATATTCCTAGAAATGCACTGTTTTCAGTTTTTTTGTGGGGGTAGGGTGGAAATGTGGCTTTTTCTAAGTGTCCTAAGTGCTTTATAAGTCTCCTATGCATGCTTAGTTGACCTGCTGAGTAATCCAGAACTCTGTGGGCATTATGACAAAAATGAGACTGGAGTACAAACAGAGACAAGACACAAAGCAGCTTTTTTATTTTATTTATTTTAAAATTTATCTTAATTAACATATAATGTATTATTTGCTTCAGGGGTTCAGGACTGTGATTCATCAATCTTACACAGCTCACAGCTCTCACCATGACAGATACCCTCCCCAATGTCCATCACCCAGCCACTCTGTCCCTCCCAATGCCCTCCACTCCAGCAACCCCCAGTTTGTTTCCTGAAATTGAGTCTCTTATGGCAAACCATGAGATACTGTGGACTCTGAGAAACAAACCGAGGGTTTTGGAGGGGAGGCGGATGAGGGATTGGGTGAGCCTTGTGGTGGGTATGAAGGAGGGCACAGATTGCCTGGAGCACTGGGTGTGGTGCGTAAACAATGACGTTTGGAACACTGAAAGAATATAAAATTAAGGAAAAAAAGAGTCTCTTATGGTTTGTCTCTGGTTCTGTCTTGTTTCATTTTTTAGCTCTCTCCTGCTATGATCCTCTGCCTATTTCTCACATTCCACATACCATTGAGATAATAGGATAATTGTCTTCCTCTGATTGACTTATTTCATTTAGCATAATACACTGTAGTTCCATCCAAGTCTTTGCAAATGACAATATTTCATTTTTTTGATGGTTGAGTAGCATTCTGTTGTATATATATATATACCTCATCTTCTTTACCCATTCATCCGTTGATGGACATCTAGGCTCTCTCCATAGTTTGGCTATTGTGGACATTGGAAGCAGTTCTTTTATTTTGAACCTGGAAGTTTCTCTCTTTGAAGACACTGGCGAATCACTATATGAATCCTTAAAAGCCTTGCAAAGTCCATATTTCTAAGCGGAGTCATATATAAATGCAGAAGTAGATAATCTCTGATGTTTTCCTTGATAAAATGATATTAAAATAATAATTGCTAAAACTTATATCAGATTTCTTTTATGCCAGGCATCATGCTAAGCACTTCCTATATGTTCATCTATGTATTGCTCACAAGAACCAGGTGAGATAAGTATTGTAATGCTTCTGCAGAAGGAACAGAGAGAGTGAGTGGAAGGGTCACATAGCTAGTAAGTGAAGAAGACTAGATGGAAACCCAGGCAGTTTGTCTCTAGGCCTGCTTAGCTGGATTGAAAGAGTTAAACACTATGTAGTGTCCTGCTTTTCAAACCTTAAAGTGCATGGGAAACTTCTAGGGATCTTGTATAAAAATAGTTCCTGATTTTGTTGGCCTGAGGTGGGGCCTGAGCATCTGCATTTCCACCAAAGCCTGTTGAGCTGCTTTGTGTGGTGAGGGATCAAGGACGTGGAGAGAGAAAAGTGAAGTCCAGTCATAAGGATAAGACTCTGGTTAGCTCAATTCAGTTCATCTCCTTGCCACTTCTTTTCCCGATGGGTGCCATGAGCAGGTGGCATGATTTTGAAGTCCAGCCTGGCTTGCCAACCTCGCACTGCCCCCTGCCCCCCCATCCTGATTTCAGACTTAGGGGTCCCCTTGTTAAAGCTGCCATTGGTGCCGCCCTCCGGATCCTGACCATCTGGGAGGCTCTAGACAGGGGAGCCTCCCCACCGGCTGAGCTCCGATGCCAGCGCGGGAGCTTGGGGACAGACGGGCTGCTCTGCGAGCGGCTGTCTCCTTCCATGTCTGGGAGGCTCACCGGCATCTGGCGTGGCTCGTTTGTGCCTCATGGATTCTCATTCCCTGTCGCAGCTGATTAGGGGGCTGGATCTAAACACGGAGCCTGCGTGCTCGCTTCGGCAGCACATATACTAAACACGGAGCCTGGGACTCGAGCACCATGTTGTATCTTTGCCATGGCAGCCCCAGACTGTCCTGTTCCTGTGAAGAGGACCACCCGCAACCCAGCGTCTTCACAAGGCTCTTTTCTCTTTTAAAAGGATTTCTACTATAAACCTAATGGGAGATACTTAACTCAGTGTGTCTAGCCAAAGCCATGCTTAAAACTCACCATTTTCCAACTAATTTTGCTTTTGTTAATAGGTGTGAGGACCTATGTAGAAAGTGATAAGCCCTCTTACAACTTAAACTTCAAAGAAAATTTTACTGTTATGGTTCCCTAAATCTCCAAGTGATGTACCTGCAATTTAGGGCTCCATTTCCCTGTAATTCCCAGATATGTAGTCACTGTGCAAATCATGGATTTGTGTTTCAGTTGATCATTCTGGTCCACGATAGTGGGCCTTTCTTTTCCTTCCTTTTGTTTTGATCATGCAGTACTATAGCACATGCTCAATAAATTATGCAAAGAATTTCTCCAGATGCAGAGCTTCTGTGACATTGTGTGTTATGGTTTCCTTGCTGCATTTTGACATTTTGTGAAATGTAATTGCTTCTAATGATGCCATCAGCCGAATCAGTCCAGAGCAGCAGTGGTATTCTCCTGCTGTGCTCAGCAGTGCCTTCTGGAAGGTTGTGAAGGGTGTTTGCTGTCCTGCTACCATGTTTATGTAATTCATTATCTCTTAACTACATCAGGGCTAATTACAAGTCATGAAGATGTTAGGACAGGATAATCTTTTAAGCATGCATTTAATTTCCAAGTAGATAAAGCAGAAACAAGTCTTTCCATCTTTTGAATGGTCTTCATAGTGGAGGATTTGAATGTCTTGGCTTCCCAATTTTTCCTGATCTATAGTTAGGGATGTTTTTATTATGTGTCATTGATACTCAATTATTATTCCAACCATGGTTTAGGATTGGTATGCCCAATTTTTAAGCAGGGATGGGATTTTTAGAATTGTTAAAGGATAGAAGGTACAGAGTAAAAGAAA
Source organism: Mustela nivalis (assembly GCF_964662115.1). Lineage (NCBI taxonomy): Eukaryota > Metazoa > Chordata > Mammalia > Carnivora > Mustelidae > Mustela > Mustela nivalis. The sequence goes on from NC_139026.1 coordinate 63,634,501, forward strand.
TGTTGTAAAGCTTGTGATGGGTAAGAGAGGGATGATGGTTCCAAAAACCTTTGAAGAGAAACACAGTTGGTCTGTGTCTCTGTCCATATGTCTGGGTTGGCGAAATGCTCCATTCCCAGTCAGGTTGAAGATCTGGAATAGATGGAAGAGTGCTATAAAAATCCAGGAAACAATTCTTTGGGATTTTCCTAAGATTGGAAAGGTGGTAGAATTCTTGTTACTAACAGTAAATACTGTATTTAAATATCCCCTATGTCTCTAAAAGCAGCTTCCATGTTAACTGCTTTTGAATTACAGTAAGAATATTAAAAACATCTACTGAATGGACACAAGTTAGGGCAAAATTCTGGAGTGGTTTCACAAGACAGACTACTTTTCCTCCCAGGCCTTATCTCCTGTATTCTACCTACACCTAGCCTAGCAGCCCCAGAGAACAGGCCTCAGCTCTCCCAGGCTTGTGGAGTTCGTGTTTCCTAAAGCAGTGGTAGATGAACCAGAACATGGTGTATCATTATTCTCTTCCTTTTGGGCCAATACTTGGCAACTCAGTCAGGCCATGGATTCCTGGGTCTAGGTTCTGGCTCTGTCTGTAAAGACTTGGGTCTGGTAAAGTATAAGAGGCCATAATGGAATTTGTCTGTCTCTGCCAGATAGTCTGTTATTTGGGTTCAGATTCCCTTTCTTGAAATATCACTTGCATGTTTATACACCTGCATGCATTTTGAATTTGAATATTTGGTATATTTGGTATAAAAAAATTGGAACACATGTGTATTATTCCCACTCCCCCAATTAATTCCAGTGTAGTTCTTTTCTTTTCTTTTTTTTTCTAAAGATTTTATTTATTTATTTGACAGAGAGAGAGAGAGATCACAAGTAGGCAGAGAGAGGGGGAAGCAGGCTCACCGCCTAGCAGAGAGCCTGATGTGGGGCTCAATCCCAGGACCCTGAGACCATGACCTGAGCCGAAAGGCAGAGGCTTAACCCACTGAGCCACCCAGGCGCCCCAGTTCTGATGGCTCTGAAATGCTATATGTGGAAAGTGGAAAATATTTTCACATAAAATATTGTGAAATAGATAAAATAAATATATTTTAAAAAGGACAAAAAATAATACTATAACATCTTACCTTTATAGAGCATTCAATTAATTAATTAATTAATATTTATGGGGAATTTATTGGCATTTATCTGGTTGCAGTGTTTGCAGTGTTTGTGTTTTTTAAATGATTTTTAAAATTATGTTATGTTAGTCACTATACAGGACATCATTTTTTTTTATATAATGTTCCATGATTCATTGTTTGCATATAACACCCAGTGTTTTATAAACAAGATTATTCTCTAATACTCTTTCAATTCTGCTTTTATTACACAGTGATCTTGTGATTTAAAATGAGGAATGACAATGCTTAGGATTTGGCAGAGATAGTTGAGTTATACATAGATTTTTTTTTTAGACTGCTCATTTCTAATAAACAATCTGTAGCATTTTTATCTCATATTCTTTCATACACTTTAATGTATTCTAACATTTTAATTTTAAACTGTTTTCATTAACTGTTGCATTTATCACAAAGGTTTTACTAAAACATTCGATAAACTTTAGAATTTTGGATGAATTCAGTGAGTGCCTTTGTATTGTGTACCTCTTCTCCAGTGCATTCTGTTCCAATTGACGCAAAGGTGCCATGATCCAGAATTGTTTGTATTTTTCCTTTTTTTTAAATGGTCTTACCATATATGTTTGTATCTCTAAAAATATACTTTGTAGCTTTCATGTTTTTGAAATCTGTATAAATCAAATAATTCTGTAAGCATTATTTCTGAAATAAGTTTTTTTTACTCGCTCACCTTATGTTCCTGAGATTCATCTACATTTTTATTTTTAGCTATAGTTGATTACTTTTAATTGCTATAGATTATATCATTATAGGATTATACCACTATATATGCATCATGCTATTGATAGAACTTTGGTTTTCCACTATTTTGCTACCACAAACAGTGCTGGCATGCTTATTGGTGTCAATGTATAAGACTTTTTCTAGTTAATATTTCTAGGGTTGATATTTGTGAATCTTAGACACCATCAACATTATTGAATGAGTGAAAATTTTTTCTAAGGTCATTAGACAAATCTCATCAACCAAATATATGCAATCTCTTTGATCCATCTCTTTGCCAATATTTGATACAGTCAGACTTTTAAATTCTCACCAATCTGGTGGGTGTCTCTGGATTCTAACTTGTGTTTTCTATGAACACTAATGAGATTCAGCACATTTTCATACTGTACTATTGGCCACTCTGATTTCCTTTATGTGCAGTGCCTGTTTTAAGTCTTTTTCCACTTTTCTAATGGGTTGTTGTGATGGCCTGAATTGCTCTGAAAGAAAATCAGAAGAGGAAGAGGGGGAAACAGACTCCCCATTGAGCAGGAAACCTGATGTGGGACTCCATCTCAGGATCCAGAGATCATGACATGAGCCAAAGGCAGCCACTTAACTGACTGAGCCACCCAGGCACCCCTTTACCCAGTCTTTTGATTTGGGTACCATGGAGCAGGTACATAGACACCATGGCAATGTGATTGATTTGCCCTGAGAAGTATGTCATAAATTCTAAAATCTACCAACTTTTAATCTTATTAATGAACTCACATTTGTTAAGCCTGATCAAATACATAAAAACAGTAATAGAGAGCAGAAGGTCTTTGGCACAGTGACAAATTCTTTCACTGGTTTTTAAGCCATGGGATTTATATCAACATTGTTGTTAACAGGTAATAGTGAGAATTGACATTTATGGACATCTATGGATGGTTATTGTGTGCCTGGGCTGTTTTGGGTGTTACCTGTGCCGCCTCTCTGATTCTTGCACCCACCACATTAGATCATTACTGTCATTGGCCTATTTCCCTGGTATGAAAATGGAGGTGAGTAGGGTTAAATACTGGACCCAAGGTCACTTAATAAGTGACAGAAACTTAATTTGAACTTTAGAGCCAACATTCTTAATCTCTACACCTGCATCTTTTGTAAAATAAACATCTTGGAAAAATTGGTGCTACAGAGAATTATATTTTATCTTTTAGCTCTGAAATCATCAGATTTTTCCAGTCAGCTTACCATTTACTCCCAAGGTAGAAAGTGATGTAAACAGTGAATAAAAACCCAGATTTCCCTCTGAATTCTACATTCTCCATTCTTTAATTCATATTGTATTTGGTGTCTCTAGCCTAAAACTTGTCTCCCCACCCCATCTTTGTTTTTAATTTGGTTTTCCTGACTGTAATTACTTATCTCTACTTTTGCTTCATACTTGATTTACTAATGTGTATTCAAAGAACACTGGATAGTTTCATTAGAAACGTAATAGCTGAGTTAATAAGAAACATGTTTTATATAATAAGTTAAAGATTTTCTCCATTTTATATTTTTAAATTATTTATTTCTTGGAATTAGAAGTCAAATTCTAAATATCCAAAAGAGTAGTGAGAGGAAAATGAGTACCTCTCTTGCTCCTTGTCCTCCAGCTACACTTTCCTCCCTAGAGAGCACCACTGAGACCGTGATATGGTTTGCATTGGGACACAGAAGGGAGAATTTACTACTTTGTGAAATACGTTTGTCTCTCTTGGATCTTTAGTTTTTTGGGTTGTTTTTTATTTTTTTTTTTTTGGCTGCTTTTGAATTATTATCTTCTACTTGTTTTAGTATTTTTACAAATATCATGCACAGTAACAAGTGCAATAATGTTTCTTTTCAGAGTTTTAATTCATTGTCCGTGATCTGCAGTGTATTTTTGCTGAGTGCCTATCATTGCTTCATCATAAATCTTTTGAAAGGTGAGGAGACAACTTGCCTAACTGAAGTGCACTTATTGCTCTGTTATACTACTATAAGGTACATATTTTTTGGTAAAAAATTATAAAACCCTAACATCATAAAATTTTGAGAATTCTAAGATAATTAGTAAATATTACTGTATACTTTCTTAATAGTAGTGGGTGCTGTGGTAGAAAGTGATGTAAACAGTGAATAAAAAAGAGTCTTATGCCTAACATGAAGCATCAAAACTAAAGAATATAATTGCAAGTCTAATTTTTAAGCCTTAGAATTATTAAATATATTTAGTTCTTATTTTGTATGTGGTAAAGCTTAAGCAAGGATACATTAGGATGTGGAACCGAGTCATTTTTTACTTAAGTTGAGCCAATGTCGGCAAAAATCAGTGGGCTTGATTCCTTTCAGATCTGGTTTATTTCAAACATATCTCTGGGCCCAGGAGTTGGATCATTAAATTTTCCTGTCTTCTAGGACTGGGAGTTTAAACTTTTAAACTTTCGGCTTGTGTACCTACTAAATTTTCACAAACTGCACATGCCCTCACATTTTTAAGTTGGTATCTCACATTTTTAAGCATGTTAAGAGCTTACAAGGTATGTTGTTTCCCATGTACTGTAAATGTCAATGAATTAAAAGAAAACTATCTTATCTTTTTAAAAGCATCCCCAATAAAATCTAAATGCCAGAGCAATTTGTTATCCATCAGTATCCATTTTTAAAAATACACAAATCAGAGGGATTTCCAGTTATGGCAAAGTGAAGAGTTTGGAGAAATCTCTCCACAACACACAGGTACAAAACTGCATAAAACTGTCAAAAACATCCCCCTCTGGGCTGTGCAAATGGAATGAAGGCAGGCAAAATACTGAGAAGCATTTATTACTGAGCTTCAGGTAATATTAGCAGGATATGTGCAGACTTCTTGCCTGGGAATACTCCCAGCCACGTTTCCATCTGTAGTTTTGCCAGCTTAGCAGAATAAAGATGGATGCAAAACAAACTAACCAAGAGCTTTGCTGCTAGAGGGAGCAAACAATTTCAGATGAGGAGCCACAACACTGTCTAGTCAAATGAGCTTTTCAAATGCAGTGGAACCTTTTGAGAGCCCAGTGTCCTGTTCCTGTTTGAGGTGAGGTATGGACAGCCAGAAAATCAACAGCACGGTTCTGCAAATAAGAGTGTCAGAAAGGGCTGAGATAAGCTTTGCTCTCATGCCTGGTAGACTGAGAAACTACACACAAGCAAACAGGAAAAGGTAAGACAGACCTAAGAACTGACTTCAGTTCTGAACATGCTCCCAAACTTGTCTCACAGAAGATGGAAGGTGTATAGTTCAAGGTGGTTAGTCAGTCTCTGCCCTAGTCATTAGCTAACTTCGAAGGCATGCAGCCCCAGAAGCAACCTCTAAGAAATGAAGCCAAAAAATAAAAATAAGAACAGAAAAAGTGAGCAGAGACATCAGAGGTTATATCCTGCAGGGGAGACAGATTCCAAAGTTGAAGGCCAGGCACGTTACAACAGCAACAACAAAACCCTCAAAAAATAACAATAAAAATAAAATAGAGCTCTTAATTTCTACAATATATCATCATCTGAGATGTCTAGATCTTTTCAACCACGACTTAAGAGCCGTGCAATAAAACAGTGAAGTGTGACTCATGTTCAGGAAAAAAAAAGGAAATAACACCAAAAATGCTCAAATATTGGATTTGTCAGACAAAACCTTCAAAGTAGTGCTTACAAATACGTTCTTAAGAGTTAAAGGAAACTATGACAGTAGCTCAACAAATAGGAAATATCATTAAAGAAGCAGAAGCTGGGAAAGGAATCAAAATCTTTGAGTTAAAAAGCCCCAATAAATGAAATGAAACAGTCCTGAGATAACTTCAATAGCAGATTCAAAATGATAGAAGGAAGAAAGAATCAGTAAATTTGAAGATAGATCAACAGGGATTATTCATTCCAATGATCATGTGAAAAAGGATGTTGATAAAAATGAGAGGAGACTTGGGGACTTAAAAAACTGGCCTGCCAATGTATGTTTCATGAAAATTTCAGAAGGAGAGGAGGAATAGAAAGGGGCAAGAAAATAATTAAAAATAATGGTTGAATGATGCCCAGATTTGATGAAAAGCATTCATCTACAGATCTATAAACACTGAACTTTAAAAAAAAAAGAGAGATTCATACAAGATCCATATAGTCAAACTGTTGAAAATGTATCTAGAAGTCCAATGCGCTATCCATTGCGCTACGGAGCCTGTTAAAAATGTATCTAAAACTTACAGTATAACACCATAGTAATTAAGGCAGTGCAATACTGATATAAGGACAGATGTATCCAATTAAGGAATAGAATGGAGAATGTAAGAAAATCCCCAGACTACATATTTATGGTGAATTGATTTGTGACAGAGGTGCCACGTAATTTCAATTGGGAAAGGAGAGCATTTACAACAACTGTTGAGGCACAACTGGATAACCATATCTTTACCCTCCTTTCAAAAGAATCTAGATCCTTTGCCTTTGGAGACATATCTTAAAAGAAGTTGCTGTGGCCAATGTTGAAGAGGTTACTGCCTATGTTCTCCTCTAGGATTCTGATGGATTCTTGCCTCACATTGAGGTCTCTTATCCATTTCGAGTTTATCTTTGTGTATGGTGTAAGAGAATGCTCGAGTTTCATTCTTCTACACATAGCTGTCCAATTTTCCCAGCACCATTTATTGAAGAGACTGTCTTTTTTCCTGATTTGTTGAAGATTATTTGACCATAGAGTTGAGGGTACATATCTGGGCTCTCTAATCTGTTCCACTGGTCTATGTGTCTGTTTTTATGCCGGTACCATACTGTCTTGGTGATCACAGCTTTGTATTCAAGCGTGAAATCAGGCAACGTGATGCCCCCAGCTTTGTTTTTCTTTTTCAACATTTCCTTAGCAGTTCGGGGTCTCTTCTTATTCCATACAAATTTTAGGATTATTTGCTCCAACTCTTTGAAAAATGCCAGTGGAATTTTGATCAGAATGGCATTGAAAGTATAGATTGCTCTGGGCAGTATAGACATTTTAACAATGTTTATTTTTCCAATCCATGAGCATGGAATGGTCTTCCATCTTTTTGTGTCTTCCTCAGTTTCTTTCAGGAGTGTTCTGTAGTTCCTCGAGTACAGATTCTTTACCTCTTTGATTAGGTTTATTCCCAGGTATCTATGGTTCTTGGTGCTATAGTAAATGGAATCGGTTCAAAATTCCCTTTCTGTATTTTCATTGTTTGTGTATGAGAAAGCAACTTATTTCTGTACATTGATTTCAAAAGCTTCTGCACAGTAAAGGAAAGAGTCAACAAAACAAAGAGGCAACCCACGGAATGAAGAATGAATAATATTCGCAAATGACATTACAGACAAAGGGCTAATATCCAGGATCTATAAAGAAATCCTCAAACTCAACACACACAAAGCAGATAATCATGTCAAAAAAAATGGGCAGAAGACATGAACAGACACTTCTCCAAAGAAGATATACAAATGGCTAACAGACACGTGAAAAAATGTTCATCGTTACTAGCCATCAGGGAGATTCAAATCAAAACCACATTTAGGGGACGCCTGGGTGGCTCAGTTGGTTAAGCGGCTGCCTTCGGCTCAGGTCATGATCCCAGCGTCCTGGGATCGAGTCCCATGTCGGGCTCCTTGCTCCGCAGGGAGCCTGCTTCTCCCTCTGATTCTGCCTGCCACTCTGTCTGCCTGTGCTTGCTCTTGCTCTCTCTCTCTCTGACAAATAAATAAATAAAATCTTAAAAAAAAAAAACAAACCACATTTAGATATCACCTTACACCAGTTAGAATGGCCAATATTAACAAGACAGTGAACAACAAGTGTTGGAGAGGATGTGGAGAAAGGGGAACCCTCTTACACTGTTGGTGGGAATGCAAGCTGGTGCAGTCACTTTGGAAAACAGTGTGGAGATTGCTTAAGAAATTGAAAACAGAGCTTCCCTATGATCCTGCAATTGCACTACTGGGTATTTACCCCAAAGATACAGATGTAGTGAAAAGAAGGGCCATCTGTAGCCCAATGTTCATAGCAGCAATGGCCACGGTCACCAAACTGTGGGAAAGAACAAGATGCCCTTCAATGGATGAATGGATAAGGAAGATGTGGTCCATATGTACTATGGAGTATTATGCCTCCATCAGCAAGGATGAATACCCAACTTTTTTTTTTTTAAGATTTTATTTATTTATTTGACAGAGAGAGATCACAAGTAGGCAGAGAGGCAGGCAGAGAGAGAGAGGAGGAAGCAGGCTCCCCGCTGAGCAGAGAGCCTGATGTGGGGCTCGATCCCAGGACCCTGAGATCATGACCTGAGCCGAAGGCCGCGGCTTAACCCACTGAGCCACCCAGGCACCCAATACCCAACTTTTGTATCAACATGGATGGGACTGGAAGAGATTATGCTGAGTGAAATAAGTCAAGCAGAGAGAGCCAATTATCACATGGTTTTGCTTATTTGTGGAGCATAAGAAATAACATGGAGAGGGGCACCTGGGTGGCTCAGTGAATTAAAGCCTCTGCCTTCAGCTTGGTTCGTGGTTTTGGGGTCCAGGGATCGAGCCCCACATGGGGCTTTCTGTTTGGTGGGAGACCTGCTTCCCCCCTCTCTCTGCCTGCCTCTCTGCCTACTTATGAATTTTATAAATAAAATCTTTAAAAAAAAAAAAGAAAGAACACTGAGGACATGGGGAGATGGAGAAGAGAAGAGAATTGGGGCAAATTAGAGGGGGAGACGAACTATGGAGACTATGGACTCTGAAAAACAATCTGAAGATTTTGGAGGGGAGGGGGTTGGGAGGTTGGGTGAGCCTGGTGGTGGTTATTATGGAGGGCATGTATTACATGGAACACTGGGTATAGTGCATAAACAATGAATTCTGGAACACTGAAAAGAAATTTTAAAAATAAATAAAAATTAAAAAAAAAAGAATCTAGATCCTTCTTTACTTTACTCCATATATAAAATTAACTCAATGAGTCACAGTCCAAAATATAATAGGTAAAACTATATGTCTTGTACAAGAAATAGAAAATCTTTGTGACCTCAAGTTGGCAAAAATTTCTTGGATATCAAAAGCATGACACATGAAAGAAAAATTTGATAAACTGGACTTCATCAGAATTAAAAACTTTGTTTTTTAAGCTTAAGAAAATGAAATCAGTAACTATTAAGAAAATGAAAGATAATCCAAAAACTGGGAAAAGATTTTGCATCTGTCTGATAAAGGACTCCAGATTATATAAAGAATTCTTATAACTCTCTAAGAGGACAAAAAATAAGTCCAATAAAAATGGGCCAAAGACTGTAGTAAACCAAGGAAAGAATATGATTGGCTAACAAACATGTGAATAGATGCTTAGCATCATTAGTCATTAGGGAAGTGCAAATTAGAACCACAGTGAGATGCTACTGTACATTTTCAGAATGGCTAAAATTTAAAAGTCTATCAATACCAAATTTTGGTGAGAATGTGGAGAAAGTCTTTTGCATCACTGGTAGGAATGTAAAGTTCTGCAGTCACTTTGGAAAATAGGCACAGTTTCTTAAGAAAATAAATGTAAGATGGGGTGGCTTACTCGGTTAAACATCTGTCTTTGGCTCAGGTCATGAACCCCAGGTCCTGGGATCAGACCATGTACAGCTCCCTGCTCAGCAGCGAGTCTGCCTCTCTCCCTTGCTCATGCTGTCTCTCTCTCAAATAAACAAATAAAATATTTTTTTAAAAAAAGTGTACATTTTTCATTCTACCCAACAGTTCCATTCCCAGGTATCTACTGAAGAGAGATGAAAACATGTGTCTACATAAGACTTGCACACAAGTGTTCATAACAACATTATCTGTTGTTCCCAGTAAAAAACTGTAAGTGAACCAAATACCCATCAACCAGAGAATGGATTCACAAAATATGGAATATCTATACCGTGGAGTACTAGTCAGCAACACCAGGGAATGCATCACTGAATATGCAACAGCATGGATGAAACTCAAAAGTATTATGCTAAGTGAAAGAAACCAGCTATGAAAGACACATAATAGATGATTCAAGCTCATATGAAATTACCAGAAAAGAAAAACTATAGAGATAGAAAAGTCAGTTGCTGCAGGATTTGGGGAAGATGGGACTGGGTATTGATGGCATACCACACACAGGGACTTTTTGGGGGTGATGGAAGTATTTTAAAACTGGATTGTGAAAATATTTGCAGAATTGTTATAAATTTTCTAAAATTCCTCATATTGTTCATTTAAAATGGGAAAATTTTATGATATGTAAATTATAACCCAATAAAGCTTTACAGAAGAAATTGGGAGGATGTACAGATGAATAGATGGATGGATTTATGATAAAACAAGTACAATACAATGTTAATAGAAAGTCTTTGTGGTGAGTTTATGGATATTAACTACAAAATTATTTTAAAAACACACAGACTCTTTTCCTTCAACAATTCAAATTTTATATTTTCCCTTTTTCTCCTCAAACTTGTGTTTTCATTCCACTTCCACTATAATATTTTATGATAACATAATGCTTCTAAAAATCAAATGGTGTTCATTGACTATCATATTTCTCTAAAATATGCATTGTATATACATTTCAAATTTTAAATTAACTATGACTGTAACCCATTAAATATTTAAAATGTTTCTGGACTTGGTTATGAATGCAAACATCCTAAATGTATTTATTATAAACACACTGAGACAATACACCTTCTTCCCCTAATGTTTTTTCCTTAGCTTATTGAAGTGTAACTGACAAAAATTGTTTTTATATTTGATATATATAACATGATGATGTGTTATATGTATACATTGTGAAATGATTACCACAATCAAGCTAATTAACACATATATCACCTTACACAATTACCATTTTTCCTTTTTTTTTTAAATTTTTTATTTTTATAAACATATATTTTTATCCCCAGGGGTACAGGTCTGTGAATCACCAGGTTTACACACTTCACAGAACTCACCAAAGTACATACCCTCCCCAATGTCCATAATCCCACCCCCTTCTCCCAAACCCCCTCCCCCCAGCAACCCTCAGTTTGTTTTGTGAGATTAAGAGAGTCACTAATGGTTTGTCTCCCTCCCAATTCCATCTTGTTTCATTGATTCTTCTTCTACCCACTTAAGCCCCCATGTTGCATCACCACTTCCTCATATCAGGGAGATCATATGATAGTTGTCTTTCTCTGCTTGACTTATTTCGCTAAGCATGATATGCTCTAGTTCCATCCATGTTGTCGCAAATGGCAAGATTTCATTTCTTTTGATGGCTGCATAGTATTCCATTGTGTATATATACCACATCTTCTTGATCCATTCATCTGTTGATGGACATCTAGGTTCTTTCCATAGCTGGTGCAGCCACTCTGGAAAACAGCATGGAGGTTCCTCAAAATGTTGAAAATAGAACTGCCATATGACCCAGCAATTGCACTATTGGGTATTTACCCTAAAGATACAAACGTAGTGATCCAAAGGGGCACATACACCCGAATGTTTATAGAAGCAATGTCCACAATAGCCATTTTTCCTTTTGAAGTGAGAACATTTAAAATCTACTCTCAGCAAATTTCAAGTACACAATACAGTATTCCTGACTATAATCCCCACCCTGTACATTTAGATCTTCCAAACTTAATCATCTTATAACTGGAGGTTTGTACCCTTTGACCCGCCCCCCAGCCCCATTCTATTCTGCATTTCTATGAGCTTGACTTTTTGAGATTTCACATATTAAGTGAGATCATACAGTGTTTGTCTTTCTGCACAATGTGATATGCTTAGTATGTTTTCTATCTGTAACAAAATGAATGTCCTGAAAGTCATTCATTTTTCAGATTCTCTTCCATGTACTTTTTTTTTTTAAAGATTTATTTATTTACTTGTGAGAGAGAGAGCATGAGTGGGAGGGGCAGAGGGAGAGGGAGAGAGAGAATCTCAGGCAGACTCCCTGCTGAGTACAGAGCCCAGCTCAGGGCTCCATCTCACAATCCCTAGATCATGATCTGAGCCAAAACCAAGAATCCCGGGCTTAACTGATGACACCATCCTGGCACCCCTCCTTTTTGGCTTTTTCTCCAGAGGAGGCTAGAATATATTTAAGAGTGGCAGAGCCTTGAGAAAAGAGTATGAGATGAGCCAGCCCAGAGAGGGCAGCTTTGTTAAGTGGCTTTGAGAACGTTTTGCCAAGTGTGTACAGCAGCTCAGCAGTTTTCTTGAGTGCCCTGAGGATTCCTCTATATGCTGTGTCTACTCCATCTAACCTCTCTTATAGCTTAGAAACACACTGTCATTGGCAGTGTAGGGCATGAGTTAGAAAAAAATCACCAAATCCTAGCTCAATGCATTTAAAAAATTTTTTTCCCACTAGAACTTATGGGATAATATAGAACACTTCAGTAGGTTTGAGGGAATAGAAAAACAACTTTTTGAACTAAAAGACTGAACTCTATCTACCTTTGCCAAGGACATTTGAGGTCCAGGTTGATGGCAAACGTTGGATGTCATCACCACTTGGTTTCTCATTTGTTCCTGAATAAGAGTAGCCCCCAGGCTAATCGGCACACCACTGTGGCGGTGGAGTTGCTGGGTGACTCACAAGGGAGTTGCTGTGTCCCAACAGGCCTCCACACATTCCGCAGACCCTGGCCAGGCGGTGCCAGCTGCCTCTGGAGTAGCTCGGACTGGAAGCCAGGGAGCAGCCTGGCAGCTGCTTGATGAAAGAGCATTGTTCAGTGGAATCAGTGAGAACAGAAATCAACTATAAACTCTGTTTGCTTCCCTGAGGAGGGACAAAGAATGTTCATGCACAGCAGACCCGTGTGAGGCCCATCTTGCCTAGTCCACAGTGTCAGGAAAACCTAGTTTGGGCTCATTCTGTGCTAGTGTTGGTCCTTCCCTTAGCAAAGTAACCATTTCATGCTTCTTCAAGGTAACTTTCCTTGTGCTGTGAATGCCTATCTTTCTGGGCATGGTTTTATTCACATATATTTTAATATGATGCTGAGCCATTTGGATAGCCTTTTTTGCTTTTCATTGTGGTTTATGTATGTTTACAGATGTTATAAACCTGTCTGGGGTACCTGGGTGGCTTATTTGGTTAGGCATCTGACTCCTGGTTTCAGCTCAGGGCATGATTTCAGGTCAGGGGTTGCAAGACCCATGTTGGGCTCTGCTCATGGGGGAAGTCTGCTCGAAGATGCTCTCCCTCTGCCCCTCCCTACATCATTGTACATGCAAACTACAGGGTGTGGGGAGGGGAGAAACAGAGAGAGGGAGAGAATCTTAAGCAGGCTCCATGCCCAGTGCAGGCTCAATCTTCTGACCCTGGGATCATGACCTGAGCTGAAATCAAGAGTCCCACACTTACTTGACTGAGCCACTCACGCTCCTCAAGGCATATTTTGATTTTAAAGCAAAGTTCTTAAAACAGAAATAGAGCTAGAAGAATGTATCTAGTCATGATTGGTTTCATTGTTATCTGGGAGTTGAATTCTGAAAGAACAGCAGTGAATGGGGAAACAGGCTCAGCTGAGGATGGGGGGTTTCTCTGTTTTCTTTTCCATATTTGCCTCTTTCTTAGGCCATTTCTTTGTGAAATACCCCACCCCCAATTTTTTCAGATAATGTATTTTAAAAGTATTTTAAAAGATGGTACTGGCACAAAAACAGACACATAGATGAATGGAACAGAGTAGAGAGCCCAGATATGGACTCTCAAATCCATGGTCAATTAATCTTTGACAAAGCAGAAAAAATAATCCAAAGGAAAAAAAAGACAGTCTCTTCAATAAATGGTGCTGGGAAAATTGGACATCTATATACAGAAGAATGAAACTCGACCATTCTCTTACACCATACACAAAGATAAACTCAAAATGGATGAAAGACCTCAGTGTGAGACAGGAATCCATCAAAATCCTAGAGAAGAACATGGCAGAAACCTCTTCGACATCGGCCATGGCAACTTCTTTCAAGACCTGTCTCCAAAGGCAAGGGAAACAAAAGTGAAAATGAATTTCTGGGACTTTATCAAGATCAAAAGCTTCTGCACAGCAAAAGAAACAGTCAACAAAACAAAGAGGCAACCCATGGAATGGGACAAGATATTTGCAAATGACAGTAGAGACAAAAGGCTGATATCCAAGATCTATAAAGAACTCCTCAAACTCAACACCCAAAAGACAAATAAGTCAAAAAAGCAGACACTTGTCCAAAGAAGACATACAAGTGGCCAACAGACACATGAAAAAATGTTCATCATCATTAGCCATTAGGGAAATTCAAATCAAAACCACATTGAGATACCACCTTATACCCATTAGAATGGCAAAATTGGCAACACAAGAAACAACAAATGTTGGGGAAGTTGTTGAGAAAGGGGAACCATCTTACACTGTTGGTGGGGATGCAAGTTGGTGCAGCCACTTTGGAAAACCGCGTGAATATTCCTCAAAAAATTAAAACTAGAACTACCTTATGACTCAGCAATTACACTACTATTTACCCTCCCCCCCCCAAAAAAAACAGGTGTAGTGAAAAGAAAGGCCATATGCTCCCCAATGTTCATAGCAACAATGTCTAAAATAGCCAAACTGCGGAAGTAGCTGAGATGCCCTTCAACAGAAGAATGGATAAAGAAGATGTGGTCCATATACACATTGGAATATTGCTCAGCCACCAGAAGGGATGAATATTGGAGGATATTATGCTAAGTGAAATAAGCCAAGCAGAGAAAGTCAGTTATCACATGATTTTACTTATTTGTGGAACATAAGGAATAGCATGGAGAACATTAGGGGAAGAAAGGAGAAATGAAGGAGGAGAAATTGGAGTGGAAGAGGAAGCATGAGAGACTATGGGATTCAGGAAACAAACCTAGGGCTTTAGAAGGGGGTGGGTGGGAGGATGGTCGAGCCTGGTGATGGGAATTAAGAAGGGCATGGATTGCATGGAGCACTGGGTGTTATATGCAAACAATCATGGAACACTACATCAAAAACTAATGATGTACTGTATGGTGACTGGTTTAACAACAACAAAAAAGATAGTCATTTGGGCGGTGCTTGGGCAGCTCAGTCAGTTAAGCATCTGATTCCTTATCTTAGCTTAGGTCTTGATCTCGGGATTGTGAGTTCAGGCCCCATGCTGGGCTCCATGCTGGGTGTGGAACTCACTTTAAAAAAAAGAGATGGTAGTTGTACATAGAAACATGTTCTTATTTTTTACTTAACTCTGTAATGTGGAAATATTTTTCTTCCTTGCTTTTTTCTTTTCCACTTTCTTTCCTGCATCTTGTTAGTATGCCAAGTATTATTCCAAATATGGATTATCTTGTTTAATGTTTATACTGCTCTGTGAAGCTATTATTATTAGTCTTATAATTATTATTATTTCCCCCATTTTATAAAAAAGAAAAACAGTCTCAGAAAGGTTAAATGGATAGACAAAGGAGGTCACTCAGTCAAAGAGGACTCAGATTCATTTGTATCTAGGGGTTAGGCTCCATAGCCTATGTTTTATGTTTTAAAAACCACTCTGTAAGATGGCATCCGTAAACTCTGAAACTTTTCTGAATTTGAAACATAGTTTTTGTTATATTGTGTAAAAAGATTCAGAAGCAGTGAACTCTTCCTGATTTTACTATTCTGCATTTATTCAGTATCTTTTCTTACTGATTTTTCTCCTACTAGAAAGAACTGGATCATGTGCATTTGGCAGAAAAAGCACTTTCTTTTATTCTCATGTTTATAAGAGAAATAAAATATCTCACTTTACTCAGAAGAAAACTAAGGTAATGTTTCATTTTGGCTTTGTGCCTATTTAAGATATGAATCTGATTCTCAGAGCTTTCAAACATCTTGGATGTGTCTTCTTTACAGACTATTTCTCCTTTTTTGCATCTCCCATAAAACAAGGTTTAAGGGAATATATCCCAGATTCGTGTTTTGACTCCTGTGGGTTTTTTTTTTTTTTTTTTCAAGAAAAGCATCTTTTCTTTGGAATTTATTGAACAAATCAAAGATTTTAGGAGGACCTGCTGTTTTGGGTATGCTGTGGCTCTGATTGGAAAATTCTAATATACCCTGATTGTACATGATATCATAAATCTGGAAATATTGTAAGAAAAATGGTTTTAGAAAGAGTCTTTATCATGACATTCACAAACTTTACAGGGTCTTCTTGCAATTGTCTGCAAACATGGGTCTGGTTTCAGGGATCCAGGGGGTCCTGGAATTTTAATAGTTCAGCTTTGGTTGATCTTTAAAGTTACTTTCAGTGAAACTATTTATCTTGTGATTTTCATTGATTACGATGAGCAGCTTCCTTTTTTTTTTTTTTTTTTTTTGATTCCACATGGATTTATTGAGGCAATAAATTGCATTAGGTTTGTTGGGTACTTCTTTATACATATTTCTTCCTCCACGAGCTGTATTCATTCCTTCATTCATTTATTACATTTATACCATGCCATAGCAAAACCTTGTGTCCTCAAACTAAATAAGATAACTCCATTATAAATTCATTCTGCAGTTCTCCATGGCAATTTTATCACTCTTTGCAAATTAAATGTTTGTATGATGTCTCCCTCACTGTTCTGGAAGCTACAGGAGGCCAGGATCTCTCAGGATTGGGCACACTTCCTCACGTAATAGGCTCTCCAAAAAAATCACCATTGAATGAATAGATCTTTGTGTCCCTTTGATAGTGCCTGGCACCTGAGATTCATTTTATATCTGTTGTAAATAAGTGATCACAACAGAGTGCTAGAGGGATAGAAAGAGAAGAAACACAACATAATCCCCATGTCAGGGGTCCCTTACAGTTCAGCAGAGAGCAAATAAGTACGAGACCCATAGCCCTCCTTGAGGTGCTGAAGGAAATGAAGAGAAGGACAAGGGAGAGTGGGCAGCAGGGAAAGAAGGCTTCTCAGCAGAGACCTGCCATGGGAAATGATCTGTGGGGAGAGAGAACATGTTAAGTCCTCTGGTGAGAAGGATCGGAGAGAAGGATAAGGAAGACCCAGTGATGCAGAGGTCACTGCAAGAAGTCTGTAGAATTTTCTGAATTGTAGCAGTGTCTTTGCCTCTCTATTTGGGCATTAGAAACAAGTGATTTGCCTGATACCAGTGAGTAAAGAGCCATGGCCAGGTTAGGGGGCTCTTGGAAATTTGTGATGGGAAAAGGGGTTTTCAAAAAGGAGAAAGGGCAGCCCTGGGAGTTTGTAACAAGACTCTAAAGTGTAGTCTTGAATCACAGGATGCCCCAGGAGGATGAGACTCGTGTGAGGCACCAGGGTGAGATGCTAAAAGGAATGCATAATAGCAGCTAACCAAGTTTTGTCCTAGAAGAACACAGGATATCCATGAGGCAAGCGCCATCTATGTATCTCATGAACCTCTTAAGGATAAAAATGAGGGTGGCTGAGGCAGTAGCCATGCCAGAGAAGGAGCCAGAGAAGTCATGGTGGAGGGCCCCTTCAGGGTTGGGTCACCTGCATATGTGGTTGGTCTTGCACAGTGGCTGTAAACCCAGGACTTCCCAGCATACCCCCACCCCAAACATTCACTTTGTGTCTATTTGGGGTCATTTAGCCTTCTGCCCAGTAGTTGTTTCCCCCTAGTCTCCCAGCATAATCTGCTTCATGAGACTCCGGATGGCCCCAGATCTAACTGTTCCATCCTCTCAAGGATGGGAATACTGATAGTTCCACTACAACTCCCAGTCACATGCTTCCTACAAGTAATAAAGTCCGTTTTTCTGCTAGCAGCTTGTTATTTTCTCTCATCACTACTGTCCACCCCCACACCACATATTATAAATAAAGCCTGGTCTATAGGCTTCAGTTCTCTGTAAAACAAACAAACAAAGAAAAAAAAAACCCCACAACTTTTTGTTACTATTTAAAAAACAAGAATAACAACAAAACCTCATCAACTTAAAATAAAAAGGGGATTTGTAGAGTAAGAAAGCATAGCACAGAAACTAGAATGTACCAAAAATACCCTTAGAGAGTGTCATCAATAGTGTCAACAATAAAATCCTGGGAACTAGGAATCTGATTCTAGTCATTCATTTTCGACAGAAATAATTATTTTTATGGATGACCGTTCCCAAGTGTTTGACAATTCCTGGAGTCAGTGTTCCAGTTGAAAGCATCTGTTCTGAACCTTGCTAAAGTACTTCCAGAATCACTTCTTCACATTCCCACATTTCAGTGAAGAAGCCAAAATGCAGCTAGAAGTAATTACTTCAGACTAAGCCCTGATGCTAATGGTGCTACCTCATTAGTGTTGTGGCTCAGTGAGGAGCCAGAGTGTATTTTTAATGAGTTTAGAATGGTAATAAAATTAAAGTGGAATTGTTGGGCAGAAGGAATATGTAATCCTATTATAGTAATGTCTCAACATAAAGGGAATAGTGATGAGAATGGTAGGGGATTGTATTACTTTTGCACTTGTCTCTGCTTTTAATGTTCCTGGCTGCTTAAGATCTTGCCCTTTGGGAAATGCAAACACATCCCTCCCCATTGAAACCTCCCCCTTCTTGCAGGTGTCAGATCAGATTTTTAACTTCTCTGAGGTTTTCCTGACCACCAGAGGGACCTTTCTCTAAAAGCTCCTGGTGGTGTTGTTTGGGCACCAAAAAAGTTGTGTTTCATGCCTCAATTCTGTCTCCTTCTGTGGCAGTGCCACACATAAAACAAACTTGATAGGTTGATTTTATTTCTAAGAAACAGAGGGAAAGCATATGTAGAGAATAAGGACATTAAATTTTGTTCAATAGTTTTTGAGGAATTATTGCATATACAGAACTCTGAGAAATAAAAAAAAAAATCGAAACCTTTGCTCTTATCCAAAATGTTATTGAAAGTTAATAAATATGCAAATATATCAAACTTCCCAAGATTCCATCCAGAAGTATGTGAATATCTTTATAAACATCATATGAACTTTTTCTAATGTGAGCACCATCAATGAAGGATGGCCTTGAAAGACATAAAATTATTCATCCATCCATCCATCCATCCATCCATCCATCCATCCACCCACCCATCTGCCAATTTAGAAGCATTAAGTAAGTGCTAGGTGTTGGAACACAGAAGTAAAAAAAACCTGTTATGGTGAATTCCTGCCCTCATGGAGATCCTGCGTCTCTAAATGTAGGATGACAGAAATGAAGTTAGAACCAAATCATGAAGGACTGTGTGTGCCATGTTAAGGCATTTGAATTTTATTTTGAATTCTGTGGGAGAAATGATAAATATGTTAAGCAAGGAAATGAGAATAATGTATGTTCTAGAAAGATGTTTCTAGGAGCATTAGAGGTAATAGGAGAGTGGAGATGTGGCAAAGCAAGTTTGAATATAGAAAGATGAGAAAAAAGACCATCAAATATTTAAGATCCTCTCTCCAAACTCTCTTTAAGAATAGGTATCTCAGCTACCAATAGGAGAGCTGGAAATATTTCTGGCTGAAAACTGTACCAGTTTAAAGATTTTATTTATTTATTTGTTAGAGAGAGAGAGAGAGACAGAGGAAGTGTGAGCAGGGGAAGGAGCAGGGGGGAAGGGAGATGGAGAAAGAAGGAATCTCAAGCAGACTCCTAGCTGAGCACCAAACCTGGTACAGGGCTCAATCACAACCCTGAGATCCTGACCTGAGCCCAAACCAAGAGTTGAATGTTTAATGGATTGAGTCACCCAGGCACCCCAAAACTGTACCAGTTTAAAACCTTTCTGAGCATGCACACCAAAGATGAATTAAAGCAACTAGGGACTTTTTGGGTTTTGAAAAGGAATTAATATTCAAAGCAAAATGTGGTTATAAGGGGCGCCTGGGTGGCTCAGTGGGTTAAGCCTCTGATTTCGGCTCAGGTCATGGTCTCAGGGTCCTGGGATCGAGCCCCGCATCGGGCTCTCTGCTTGGCAGGGAGCCTGCTTCCTCCTCTCTCTCTCTCTGCCTACTTGTGATCTCTGTCTGTCAAATAAATAAATAAAATCTTTTTAAAAATGTGGGTATAATTATATGCATTTTTATTAAATTTATGTGTAACAAGAAGATATATTTACTTAATTTGTTGGATTAAACATGAAGCTTTAAAAAGTAAAGTGGCATTTAAAAAAAGGGAGTTGAAAATATTTTATGGTTTAATAGAACTGTTTTGTTCTCTCATAGAGGATTTTATTAGTTAGACACACTAAAATTCTATTTGTTTCCCTCATCTTTGTTGTGTTCTCTCCAAAGAGCTGAATGACCTATTTTTATATAAAAGAATGTGTAAAAAATTTTCTAAAATTCCATGAAGGGAGTAAAATTTTGTCTAGACATGTGAAGGGAAGAATTTCACACAGACTCCTTAGCTGACAAACCAGAGAAATTCAGAGATCTTGTTCTGTACAGCTGTTACCAACCCTACTGTCAAATTTGGTTAAAAGAAAATAATCTCTTGGTCTAGATCTGGTTCCTTCATCTCCTCCCACTCCTACCTTGGAACAAATAGGACATTTTTAGGCTGAGCATCTAGTGGGGTCCATAATTAAAGATTCTACTGTGCACATAAATTTAGCTTGTCCTTTCCAGTCTTGATGGCAGATTTATAACCCATACTATCAAAAAGTCAAAATTCTGTTGCCTGTTAGTCCTAATAAAGCAGCAGGAGTTTCCTGAAGGGAATGCTGATGAGCCTAATTGTTCACAGCTAGAGGGTAAAGGATTGGCTTCATCAATGAAATTTAACCTTCTCCTTCCCCATTTCCCTCTTGACTTTACAGATAGGAGTTGGGTTCCAAGAATGCATGAAAGAGATGCTCAGATTTTCATTAGTAGTGATCATCTGTTCATATTTTGGCAAGTCTGTGAGATATTGATTTGGATTTGATGATATAGTGATGGTTAATACCAGAAGTCTGTACAAAAGTGTTGATGTCTGAAACAAAAAATTTCAGTGCTGAAGTATGACTGTTTTGGGGGTCGACCAAATGAGATACTGGAAAGGTCTCTTGTTGGCTTTCTTATGAAGTTCTGTATAAAACAGAATGAAGAGACAGTTTATTTATAAATGTTTCTCTAATAAATATAATATGCAGATCATTGTAGAGATACATTCTTTGCAGACCAAATCCCTTACCAATATTAGAGAAGTCTTCACAATCCACTTTTGCTGTCATTCACAAATACTTCTGAATATCTATTGGGAAAGGTTGTCATAATAGACACTGGTTATACAAAGAAAGGCTTATAATAGAAATCTAGGTAGGCAGGACATGTTTATGTAAAAGTAGAAGGTATATCAAAGTGGATGATATGCCAAGTGCTTAAAGACTAGAGAAAAAAGGGGAACCCATAGTAGAATTGAAGGAGATGACACAGTAGTGAGATGTATAGTATAAGGTCAGGAAAGCATGGGAATTTCAGGAAGGAGATGACCAGCACTATTTATTATTATTAGAAAGTTCATGAGACTAAGGACTAAAAATAAGTAAGGAAATTACACTTAGCTATTTATTTGAAGGTCATCAGTGACAAGAATGTGCAGTTTCAGTTGAATGGGAATGATGAATAGGAAAATGTAAGTATGACCTGACATGGGACAAATCCAACATTAGAATTATTATGAGTAAAAGGGTACTAGCAAATTGAATCCAACCACATATACAAAGATAATACATGATCATGATTTAGTGGGGTTCATCTCAACAGTGGAGGTCTTGGTTAGTAAATGATACATACATACACATGAACAAATGCACATACATGTAGTTGGTTTACCTACTGATTACCATGTTAACATAAAAGATAAAAAATAAAGAAAATACTTATAAGATCATCTTAAATATTCAGTATCACTCCAATTAAAAGTCCACCAAGCATGTTTAAAAAAATTTCTTTTTAGGGGCGCCTGGGTGGCTCAGTGGGTTAAGCCGCTGCCTTCGGCTCAGGTCATGATCTCAGAGTCCTGGGATCGAGTCCCACATTGAGCTCTCTGCTCAGCAGGGTGCCTGCTTCCTCCTCTCTCTCTGCCTGCCTCTCTGCCTACTTGTGATCTCTCTCTGTCAAATAAATAAATAAAATCTTTAAAAAAAAAATTTCTTTTTAAATTTTGTTTAAAATTTTTCTTTTAAATTTTATAATGCAGGGGCACTGGAGTGGCTCAGATGGTTAGGCATCTGTCTTTGGCTCCGGTCATGATCTCCAGGTCCTGAGATGGGGCCCTATCTCTGGCTCTCGGCTCAGTGGGGAGTCTGTTTCTCCTGCTCCCTCTGCCTCTCCCCCTGCTTGTGCTCTCTCTTTCCATCTCTTTCTCTGTATCTCTCTCAAATGAATAAATAAAAAAATAATTTAAAAAATTTATAATGCAAATTTTGGGAATTCAAAAACTTTGAAGAATTGGAATAATTTTAATGAGAAGGAAAGGTTGGAGAACTTATACTATGTGGTCTCACAGCTCACTATATGGATCTGGTAATCATACAGTGTGATTTTGGCCTATGACATACATGTAGACCAATACAAAAGAATGAAGTTCAGAAACAAGATGCATACATGATTTGGCAATTGATAAAACAGGGTAATTTCAGGAGGGAAAAGATAGATTTGTCAATAGTGTTGGGAGAATTGAGTATCCTTATCTAAGGCCTTCAACCCTTCCCTCATACCATATTCAGAAATTAATTCTAAGTGGATCATAAAAATATAAAAGCAAAATCTATAAAGATTTTTTTAAAAGATTTTATTTATTTATTTTATTTGACAGACAGAGATCACAAGTAGGCAGAGAGGCAGGGAGAGAGAGAGAGAGGAGGAAGCAGGCTCCCTGCTGAGCAGAGAGCCCGATGTGGGGCTTGATCCCAGGACCCCGGGACCATGACCTGAGCCAAAGGCAGAAGCTTTAACCCACTGAGCCACCCAGGCGCCCCGCAAAATCTATAAAGATTTTAAAAGAAACAAAGATTAACATCTTTGTGAACTTAGGGTAGGCAAAGATTTCTTTCTTTCTCTTTTTTTTTAAAGATTTAATTTATTTATTTAACAGAGAGAGAGAGAGAGATATTACAAGTAGGCAGAGCAGCAAGCAGAGGGGGAGGAAGCAGGCTCCCTGCCGAGCAGAGAGCCCAATGCGGGGCTCATTCCCAGGACCCTGAGATCATGACCTGAGCCAAAGGCAGAGGCTTAACCCACTGAGCCACCCAGGTGCTCTGCGCCACCTGCCATAAAGATTTCTTAAGTAGGAGAAATAAAGCACTAACCATAAAAAGAAAAACTGATAAGTTGCTTTTCATCAAGGTGTAAAATATCATTAAGTAAAGATGAAAGCAAGGCTCAGACTGGAAGAAAATACTGACGTACATATATTTGAGGTAGGGCTTGTATTCAAAATATGTAAGGAAAGCTTATAACACAGTAAGAAGCCAAACCACCAAACTGACCAAATGGGGATAAGATTTGAACAGGCATTTCACAAAACTAGGAGTGTAACAAACACATAGTAGATGTGTTTACAAATTAATGTGTTACAAATTAAAACCACAGTGAAAACACTATTCACCCACTAGAGTTGTCAAAATTAAAGACCCAATACCAAGTGTAAGGATGTGAGGCAACTGGAACTCATATATTTTTGGCAAAGTGCAAAATAGTATAACTATTGGAAAAATATTTGGTAGTTTTTTGTTTGGTTGGTTTTTTGTTATTAACATACAATGTATTATTTGCTTCAGGGGAACAGGTGTGTGAATCATCAGTCTTACACAATTCACAGCACTCATCATAGCACATGCCTCCCCCGTGTTTATAACACAGCCACCCTATCCCTCACCCTCCATCCCCCAGCAACCCTCAGTTTATTTCCTGAGATTAAGAGTCTCTTATGGTCTTTCTCCCTCCTAACCCCATCTTATTTCATTTTTTCCTTCCCTGCCTCCCACGTCCCCCCACCCTGCCTCTCAAGCTGCACCAGCTTGCATTCCCACCAACAGTGTAGGAGGGTTCCCCTTTTTCCACATCCTCATCACATCCTGTTGTTTCCTCATTCTGTTGTTTCCTCACTTGTTCATTGTAACCATTCTGACTGGTGTGAGGTGGTATCTCGTGGTGGTTTTGATTTGTATTTCCCTGATGCCGAGTGATGTTGAGCACTTTTTCATGTGTCTGCTGGCCATTTGGGTGTCTTCTTTGCCGAAATGTTCATGTCTTCTGCCCATTTCTTGACTGGATTGTTTGTTCTTTGGCTATTGAATTTGATAAGTTCTTTATAGATTTTGGATACTAGACCTTTATCTGATATGTCATTTGTAAATATCTTCTCCCATTCTGTCAGTTGTCTTTTGGTTTTGATGACTATTTTTTTTGCTGTGCAAAAGCTTTTGATCTTGATGAAATCCCAGTAGTTCATTTTTGCCCTCGTTTCCCTTGCCTTTGGTGATGTTTCTAGGAAGAAGTTGCTGCGACTGAGGTCACTTGGGTTGCTGCCTGTGTATTTGGTAGTTTTTAATAAAGTTAAACATGTGATCTCCCTGATATGAAGAAGTGGAGATGAATCATGGGGAGTTTGGGAGGTAAGAAAAGAAGAAATGAAACAAGATGGGATCGGGAGGGAGACAAACCATAAGAGACTCTTAATGTCACAAAACAAACTGAGGGTGGCTGGAGGGAGAGGGTGGTGGGGTTATGGGTATTGGGGAGGGTATGTGATATGGTGAGTGCTATGAGTGTGTAAACCTGGGGATTCACAGACCTGTACCCCTGGGGCTAATAATATATGTTTATAAAAAAAGTTTAAAAATTTTTTAAAAAGTTAAACATATACTTAGTGTAAGACTCAGCAATGCCACCCTGTGGGTTTTTACCCAAGAGAAATAAAAACTCATGTTTATAAAAGATTTGTACATGAATACTTATGGAAGATTCATTCATAATACCCAAAATGGAGACAACTTAAATGTCCATCAACAAGTGAGTGTATAGGGTCACCTGGGTGGCTCAGTCAGTTAAGCATCCGACTCTTGATTTCAGCTCAGGTAATGATTGCAGGGTTGTGAGATTGAACCCTGCATTGGACTCCCTGCTGAGCACAGAGCCTGCTTAAAATTCTCTCTCTTTCCTCTCCTGCCCCTCCCCTGCTTGCACTCTGTCTCTCTCCAAAAAAAAAAAAAAAAAAAAAGTCATTTAACACGTGAATGTATAAACAAATTGTGGCATATCCACGTCAAACAAAAAGCTATGAATTACTGATAGATATAACAAAAATAATTCATCTTTAAACATAGTGCTGAATGAAAGAAATGAGTCCCAAAAGAGCATATGCTATCTGAATTTCTAGAATAATCAAACTTAACCTGTTTGACTGTGGAGCGCAGATCTGTGGTTGTCATGTGCAAGGGAGGATGGAAGGTTACTGCATAGAGGCACAAAAGAAATTTTAAGAGAGATGAAAATGTATAAATCTGTCATATTTATCTAAGTGTATGCATAAAATGTGTGCACTTTATTTGATGTTATTATACCCAGTAAAGTTGATTCAAAAGGTAAAAAACATTATATATGTCCAAATTTTAGGGTTTGGTTTGCTTTTGTCTTTAATAAAATGGGATTAATATTACAGGTAGCTCAGTGTCCAATATAGCAGGATATAATATAATTAAAAACTAATAATATAATTCTATTCATTGATGATATATGTTGTATTTGAGTTTGGTGCTTTTTAAAAATTTTTATTTTTAAAAAAATATTTTATTTATTTATTTGAGAGGGAGAGAGAGTTTGTAAGGAGAGAGGTCAGTGGGAGAAGCAGATCCCCGCCGAGCAAGGAGTCCAATGTGGGACTCGATCCCAGGACTCCAGGATCATGACCTGAGCAGAAGGCAGTCACCCAACCAACTGAGCCACCCAGGCGTCGAGTTCAGCTTTTAAAATATGACCCTGCCCTGTAAGTAACGAAGCAGCTTTTTGGTTCACTAAATAAGATCTTAAAAACCTGTTAGATTGTACGTACTAGTGTATTCCAAATAGTCTTAGAAGTCATTAAAATCTTGTTCTTTCCATCTCTTCATTTTTTTTCTTATTATTTTTAAAAAGGAAAGTATAAAAAGTATGTTACATTGGCTGATTTCAATCTGATGAAAGAATTTGTCTGACAGTCATGAAGTAGGGTGAGAAAATTCGAGTTCTTCTATTTTCAGAAAAGGAAAATAGTATTTGTTTTCCACTAAAGAAACACTTGCATCTTGTACACCTTTTTTTTTTTTTAATACAAAATGGATGAGTTATGGATCCCAGAGACATGTTCAAGGCAAGATGAAGGATGTGTTGCTGATTTTTATTTTGGATTTTGTTAGTTTTTATTGCTTTATTCTTTTGCATTGTACCAACTTGCGAGAGAATGGCCATTTACTCTCCTGTGTAAATGTCTAGGATCTATATCTTTATGCATGTGTTTAGGTTTTGGTCAAAAAATATATCTTTAAAGATTACAATTTAAAATATGATTATGGATATTAGTCAGATTTTTAAAAGGGTAGGAATGGAATTTTTCTTTCATAACTGAGTTGGGTGAGTTAAATGCTTACTTTGCAAAGCCCTGTGTGGGGAACGCAGGGCAGACACACATAAATCAGGCACTCACTGGTCCAACATACTTAGAGAAACTAAATGACTTTCTCATTTGAACATTAATTTACACATGGTTGGATGACTGGAAATATGGCAATAGCATGATAGTGTATCAGTGAGAAAATGAAATTGGCTGCAAATAAAACGGAAGCATTTGATTAAACAAGTCTCTGTGAAGGTCATTAGCAGTATGAAGCTCTCTAATCCATATGTGTTGAGCAGGAGTAGAGTCAGGGCACCTGTGTGTGCATGAGAATGAGGTGTGGGTGCAGAGCCCATGACTGGTTGTGTGGAGGACACTTTTGTTAATCAGTACAGTGGCTTCCCTTCACTGAATGGATGCAGGCTCCAACCCAAGACAATTAGGCTTCTGCCCCTAATTGTCACCTCAGCACAGCATTGTTGTACTACTACTGCACTGGAGTGGTCTGACCTCAGTATCCAAGCTGAATTAACAAGGGCAATGTTGTTAAAAGTCAAATTAGACTTTTATCTTTTAGGATGATACTGTATTACATTTTCCTTTTCCTTCCAGGAAGGAAGAGATTGACAGACTTTTTGGTTGTCCTGTTTCTGTACTTATTCAAGCTGAACCCCTTCATTCCTTGGTGGAGAGAGACAATTGTTTCCTATATATGTGTGGCCACAGAGGGTATAGACCATAGTGTTTTAGTGTTTTCAATGGACTTCTGGTGGCTCTTTCAATAATGGCTACTTTGTGTATTTACTGGGCATTGTTTTGAGCCACTTACATACTTGATCTCACTGAAAGCCTTTCAATAACACTGTTAAGACCAAAATTATGATGACCACTTTCCTGCTGTGGCCTCTGAGACCCAGTGAGCTTAAACTGCTTGCCCCGTCTCCTGGTGGGTCAGTGGCTGAGCCAGATGCAAATGGGTCTACCTCTCTCCCTGGGCTGTGCTGGGTTGGCCACACTCAGATGTCATTCCGAAAGAAGGAAGCCTAGTTTTGAGAGCTGAGAATGAAGGGAATTACTAGAGATCACTCTAGAAACAGAGGCCCAGAAGGTTTTTCAGAAAGTCCAGGAACTTGCCCAGAGTCACAGAGCTAAAACTGAAGAATTGGCCCCAGGGAAAGGGGTCTTGATTATAGCATTTTAAGAATCGGAACAATAGCCGCCATCAGCAAGCCCAACTAGTGAGTAGGTTGGGCCAGTCTGTAGTTACTATGTAGGGGCCACAAGGAGGCAGATCAGTAACAAAACCTTGGGTGTGTGGGGTCATCTGAGCCCCAAGAACACCCCTGGTCGGTCATTCACTTGCTGTGTGTCTTGGGGCTGTGTGGCTGCCTCCATATTCCATTCAGTCTGGAAAATGGAGATGATGATACCAGTAATAGCTTCCTACCTGGTTAGATAGAGATTTGTGGGGCCATCAATATATAATCACTACTATTATTTGTAGTATGTGTAATACAGGAACCAGAGGCAATGTCTGAATAATAATGAAAAAAATCCAAAAGAACAAGTGAAAACCTAGTTTTGATAAAGACCGAAAGAGGTTTGGGAGATAAATTTGGTTTCTGTTTGGTTATTTTTGCTTCTGTGTTTGTTTTTTTGTGTCTCCTCCCTGTTGGCTGCGTGACTATGTAGTTACCATTGCCTCCCTACCCAGACTACCTAAGGACTGGGATGCTGTGGACGGATAGCCACGTTCTCAGGATTCATCATAGATGTAGGTCATTACAGCTGAACAAATTGGGAGTATTTTTTAATTGATTTCTGTTTACACATTGGAAATATAATTTTATTTGATTAAAAATATTAAATTAGAAGCAAATAGGCATACAGATTGCATGGTAGAACACAACAGAATTGCTTGTTTCTTTAGCAATTTGCCAATGTAAACTACTTTTCTAGGTCTTAAATATAGATTGTCGGGTCTATGGAGAAGTTAGGAGATGGTTTCAAACTTACAAAACTGAAAGAAACAAATATTTCATTTTTATATAAACCATGGTTATGATGCATATGTTACTTCTATTATATTGATAGACATATTAATCAAACTTTAAAATCCCGACATGAATAACATTTGTATGTATATCTTGAATACTCTGTGCTAGGGTCAATGTAGTTCTCGTTTCTACTCTAAAATCTTATTTATGGCTTTCCCCTATGGAGCTAGCTTTCTGTGTGAGTGAAAATTCAAAATAAAAAATAAAATACAATACACATCAAATATTCCAGAAGTGAAGAGTTAAAAAAAAGAATCTACAGGCTGTTTTTAATATGACACAGACCTTTGTCCTCAAGGTAGAAATAATCAGAGTTCTGACTGTGTATCTAAGAGCTCTTTGTCCAGGTCACTCTGCTCTGTGTTCCTTTTGCTCTCTGGCCACGGTGACCTGCTGGGGTTCCCAATCTGGGAAACCTTGATGCTCCATACTGCACCGGATAGTGCAGTAGGGTAGTGAGATGGGGCAGTCATTTCCATCTCTCACAGGTCACTGGCCTTCATTGCCTGATGTTTGTGTGAGGTTTTGGTTCGGTTTGCTTTATTTTGTTTGTTTGGGAGCAAAAATGAATTTCAGAGGTGTCTGGCAAGATTGTACAGATCATCGCTTATTCCCTACTTTCTAGCCCCATCTGCAATGGTAGTTAAAATCCTCATACCTTAAATGTAAAGCCACATTGAGCCTGGGAGGGGATTGTGACCTGTTCTTTGGATAAGTTTGATTGGACTAAGAAAAAATTTATTGTCTCTTATATCAACAGTATTTGCACACTTTCAATTGTGCTGTGTTTTATTAGGGCCACCAACTCTGCTGAAAGGCTTTGACCACAAATGTAAGGTGATCTATTGAGAAGGAGCTGTGGTCTGTCAGAAGCTGAGGTTGCAGAATGTCTTTTTTGGTCCCCGTGTGAACTCAGCTCAAGAAACTCGTGTGCTTTAATTATTTTAAACTCTATTTTGAAATTAGTTTAGATTTAGAGTCAAATTGCAGAAATCATATTAACTAGGAAACTAATGTCAATACAATATTATTAAGTAATCTATAGATCTTATTCAAAACCTGCCAGTCTTACATTAATGTCCTTTTTCTTTTTTTTTTTTTTAATGTCCTTTTTCTGGTTCAAGATGTACTTTAGAATCCCACATCAAAACACACTCATCCTATGTGTACATTTTAATAAGTTTTGACAATTTTTTAAAAAAGATTTTATTTATTTGACAGAGAGAGAGTAGGCAGAGAGGCAGGCAGAGAAAGAGGAGGAAGCAGTCTCCCTGCAGAGCAGAGAACCCGATGCGGGGCTCTAACCCAGGACACTGGGATCATGACCTGATCTGAAGGCAGAGGCTTTAACCTACTGAGCCACCCAGGTGCCCCATGTTTTGACAAATTTATGTGTCATGTAGCTACTATCAAAATTAACATAGAGAACATTTTCCCAGTTCTCAGAAGAATCCCTTAAGTTCCCAACACCCCACAAAGTTCATAGTGTTCCTTCCTAGTCCTTCTCCCTCACTTGCATCCCTGGCAACTACTGATCTGTGTTCCATCACCATAGATGCGATTGTTCTATTCTGGTGTTTCAAGTAGATGGAATTATCGAGCATATATTCTTCTGCCTCCGGCATTTTGAGTCCAGTGTAATTGCTAGAAAATTCATTTAGCTGTTGTATCTGTAGTTATTTTTTTATTGCTGAGTTTGAATATACCTCAAAATTTATTTGTTCAGGGGCGCCTGGGTGGCTCAGTGGATTAAGCCACTGCCTTCGGCTCAGGTCATGATCTCAGTGTCCTGGGATCGAGCCCCGCATCGGGCCCTCTGCTCAGCGAGGAGCCTGTTTCTCCCTCTGTCTCTGCCTGCTTCTCTGTCTACTTGTGATCTCTCTCTCTGTCAAATAAAATAAATAAAATATTTAAAAAAAATGTATTTGTTCACCTGCATGGATCCTGTTAGGGTCCATGATCAAAGGAACGAGACTGATACAAAGTGAAGGTCAAGCAAAACTTTATTTCACGCCAAGTATCAAGAATCACACTGACTGGTCAGGGCTGTCTTTTACGAGAAGGCAACAAAAATGATCCTGACAAGGTCACTCCTGAGAAGGCCGCTCCGGACGAGGTTGCTCTAGATGAGGCTGCTCCACCTCCATAATCAGAGCGGCTCCCAAGAAGAGGCCACTCCGGACAAGGCCACTCCCAGGACAAGGCCGCTGCTCGATGAGGTTGCTCCCCAGACAAGGCCGCTCCCAAGAAGAGGCCATTCTGGACAAGACCACTTCCCGGACGAGGCCGCTCCCGACGATGAAGAGGCAACGATGACAGCGACGATGACAAGGAGGACAACCTGGATGACATAGACTCTGCTCCCCACGATGCCACTCTGACAAGGCTGCCGCCCAGAGGAGGCCACCGCTGTGGACAAGGCTGCTTGTGGCTCAGGGTGGCAAGGCATTTTGTGGCGAGGCTGCTGGCGGCTAGGTGCCGTGGCGTCTCAGACCGCTGGCATCTAGGGGCTGCAGGCGTTGGGACCGCTGACCGCTGGACCGCTGGTGTCTCAGACCGCTGGTGGTGAGGGCCCACTGGTAGCACAACTGCCGGAGGCTGCAGCTCAGGGCTGCTGAAGGTGGGACTGCCGGAGGCAGGACCACAGGCGGCTGGAGATTGCAGACGGCTCCAGGCCGCTGGAGGCAGGGCCGACGGAGGTGGGACCACCAGAGGTGGGGCCACCAGAGGCGGGCCTGCAGGCGGCTCAAAGCTGCAGGTGACTGAAGGCTGCAGGCAGCGGCTCGAAGCTGCAGGCAGCTCGAAGTTGCAGGCTTCGAGGCTGCAGGCGGCTCGGGTCACCAGAGGCAGAGCCGCCGGAGGCTGGAGACTGCCAGTGGAGGGACCACCAGCGGCGGGACCGCTGGTGGCGGTTATAGCTCTTACAAGAGCTGTTACAGCTCCTCCACTCCACTGACTCTTCCGCTCCCATGGACTCTTCCTTCTGCTCCTGCCACAGCTCTCCTGCTCCCCTGACAGCCTCGCATACCATCCTTTATGCGGTTGGTTAAGCCCCGCCCCTACACAGGTGGCCAATCGGATCTCAATTCACCCTAGTAGATATATGCGCACCCCACCAATTGGATGTCTCCACCCAGCCTGCCCCGCCCCTACATCCAGGGTCCACAAGCAAGTTCCTCTGGGAGGGGCAGGCCCTTACAGCTCCTAGATTTGAGGTTATCTAGAGGAGAAATCATAGTTAGATAGGCCCTCCCCTTCCATACTGCTTGATCTTCCTCCAATGAGGATTCTTGGCTAGCAAAGATAAACAAAGATAAGTAACAAAGATAAACATCAAGAACAATAGCAGGCTAGTAGTCAGAATGCCATTAAATATCCTGATGCAGAGCATTCTCTTAAAATATACTTGGTGAAATTGGTTTGGGCTTAAGGCTTAAATGAGGTTTCTTCTTCCCCCTGCCTTAAACCTAAAATGTCTGGGATCCTAGATCTGGCTTCAGCCTAAATTC
The DNA here is from genome assembly GCF_964662115.1 of Mustela nivalis. Classification (NCBI taxonomy): domain Eukaryota; kingdom Metazoa; phylum Chordata; class Mammalia; order Carnivora; family Mustelidae; genus Mustela; species Mustela nivalis. The sequence continues at coordinate 63,666,526 of NC_139026.1, forward strand.
TTCACCCAAGTGCAGACACAAAACTGGGATAAAGAGAAAGAGAAACTGTATTGAGAGTGTGGGCTCAGAAGCAGCCTGCACAGGTTCAAGCCTCAGCTCAGCTAATTACATGGGACATGTGACCCTTGGCCAATTAACTCACTTCTCTGGGCCTCACTTTTCTCTTCTATAAAAGAAGGATAACAATAGCACCTCCCTCCTAAGGTTGCTATGAGGATTAAAAGGTTAATACTGTGTTCAGAATAGTACCTGGCCTCAGTATGCATTCAGTAAATTTCATATATTGTTATTAAAATGTTCAACATGTACATTTCATTCAGGTTCTCCTGGTTGTTTCTGGCAGTCAGATTCACAGATACGTTTTCTATCTTTTCCATTACCTCTGAGTCCACCACAGGACTGGACAGATAGTAGCTTCTCCATATTTGTTTTTCACACAGAATATCGATATCTGAATTGTTCATCATTTTTGTAGTGATAGAAGTTATAGTTGTTCTTTTGTCAGTTTCCCAAATTGAGCAGCAATATCCTGTTATCCTGGGTTATCATTCTTTCTATCATATATTATTGATTTATTTGTATCTCTGGGAATAGTATTTTTAGTTCAAGTATCCTCCTGGAAAGGCAAAGACAGAGATTTTACTGAGGATGATATGAGAGGTAGTAGAGCGTCAGTGGTTAAGGCCATGGGCTCTTGTTGAGCATGGCCTAGGTTTAAATCTGACTTTACTTACTAGCTGTGGGAACTTGGGCAAATCACTGACTACTTAATGCCTCAATTTACCCTCTTTAAAATATAGCTAACAATAGTACCATTGTCACTGAGTTATGCTGAGGATTGATGCATTAATGCAAGTAAAGCACTTAGAAAAGTCCCTTGCACAAGGTACTTGTTATTATAAAGTAGTATATCCCCAATATTTGAAGATAATCCCAGTGTCAAAACTCTACTTCACTAGCTTAACTGTGCTAAAATTTATTGGCCCCTGCGTCCCAATTAGGAATTCAGAAAATCTGATTAGAGCCATATTGGCTCTTTTTAATCTTCTTAGTGCTAAGCTTACTTATGCACCTGCATGAGTTTATGTTGCCAGTAGAAGTGATTTTGTTTGCTTGGATTCCTTGGAGCTCTGCTGTGCAATAAGTTTGGGCAGACGGAAATAGAAGAGAAAAAAAGACACTAAATTCCACATACTTATAATCATGTAGCTAAGAGAACACTGAACTTCAGAAAACTCAAATTCTTAACAAGAACAATTAACAATTGTTCACTGTTTCTGACCACTTTACCTCTTTGAGCCTGATTTGTAATGTGGGGACAGTGTTTGCTGTCTGCCAACCTTACAAGAGTCTTTCAAAGATTAAATAAGAAAATGGATGGAACAGCGCACTGTAACCTCTGCAATGACATATAAATACATAATGTGTATATTTATGTGAGCGGTTGATATTCTGGCAAATTAAATGTTTAAATAAAAGAGAATTCTCACTTTAAAGAAGATTGAAATGCATTGAGAAAATACTTAGCTTCTAAATCATTTCAACATATACATATAAGATGCTTTTCTCACTCATACTTATCCATGATTAGGAGAGTCTTTAGTTCTTATCACAATCACCTTCTGATTATATGCCAGATGTTTTCCTATAGTTCTCGGCCCGCAAGAATGACAAGAAGCCTGGTATCATGTTAATGCTTCATCTCTCGTTTATTTCATCAACTTCCTTAGCTTCTATACAGCAGGGTGACCAATAAGGGGCCAAGTGATGGGGAGAGCCAATGAGAGTCCTGTTACTATGCTGATTAAATTTGAAATAGCCAATGACTATGTCCTCCTTTAGGCGGGCTTCACCAGAAAGTTCGTTGTTTACTTGCAGCGTATTTTGCTGGCAGTGAGCCAAGCGCCATCTTATAATGGCGGGGACTTTCCCGGCCGGAGGTGGTCCCCAACATCTCCCCCTTTTTTGTTTTATGGCAGAGATCGTGCCTGTCTTAGGTCTTTAGTAGCAGAAAACATCCTTACCCGTCATCAGACACAAGATATCGATGATCTCTGTCCTGTCTTAGGTTGGTATGTTTCTCTACTTATCTTACCCGTCTTTGACTACCGATCTAGCATGCTTAGCCATATCTGGGGAGATGTCCCAGCCTCTATTGACATAAGGGCTTGTACTATAGCTCGGATCTGCTCTCGCTGCTGTGTTCTCCATTGGCGAACTTTTCTGAATAGAAGCAGAATGCCAATAAGGAGGAGGACAAGATGACCAATTGTACCAGCCCATTGTTTGGTGAACTGGAACATATTGCTGAATGTTTGAAATAGCTCTGGGAGGGAAGCTGGTTGCACACGCATACTATTTAGTGGAGTTAACTCAGCCAGAAGGATTTGTGTGAAATTTTGAAAATCATCAGACCAAGCACCCTGAAAATACTGAGAGAGCTGTTGGGAGGAAATGCTAATCTGACTAAGGTTAGAGAATTTTACAGGGGTAACACAGAGCGCAGAAAAAGGAACAATAGAACCAACACTCAGTATTTCAGCTAGTGAAGAACAGGGAGAAGATAAAGGAAGAATTAGTTAAAGGTAAAGGATAGAGCCAAGCCTTCAGAATAGCCCATAATTCACGTGTCGCCATCGCGGGAATTAGGAATATCAGAGTCCCCCACGACAGTAGGAGGATCACAGCTTCCTCTGTCCTCATTCTCGTTCTCAGGGGCCTTCCGGACCCATCTCTCTGGAATCCAAATCGGCACTTCTTTGTCCTGTGGGAAAACACAAACGGAGCCTCTGCTCCAGATTAATACAGGATCTGGGCCTTTCCATTGTCCCGTAAGGATATTCTTCCAAAGAACTAAGGGCTTGGGGGAAGAATCCATACGGACTGAATGTCTTTCAGCTGCTGCTTGACCGTTTTTATCGAGCGTCAAAAAATTTAAAATAAATAGAATTGTATTTAATTTGTCTTTAGGGGACCAGAACGTGTCCCCTATTCCCCCTTTTTGTTTTAAAAGAGTTTGTTTGATGGTTAAGTGGGCATGTTCCACGATGGCCTCTCCTTGAGGATTGTAGGAATACCATGATTTAGGGTAATGTTTAGTTGAGTAAGGAAACCGTGGAATACTTGTGAGGTGTATGCAGGTCCATTGTCTGTTTTTATTTGTCGAGGTTTACCCCAAGCAGCGAAGGCTTGAAGGCAGTGGGAAATAACATCTTTGTATTTTTCCCCAGCATGGATAGAGGCGAATATGACACCAGAACATGTGTCCACGAAACATGCACATATTTTAGTTTGCCAAATTCAGGGATGTGAGTAACATCCATTTGCCATATATGGTTGGGTAACAGGCCTCGTGGGTTAACTCCTAAGGAGGGGGATGGCAAGAGGGTAACACAGTTTTTGCAAGAGACTACAATGTCCCTAGCTTGAGCTTTAGTTATGTTGAATTTAAGTCTGAGAGTAAGAGCATTAACATGAAATAGCTTGTGAAATTGTTTTGCTTGTTGAATATTTTCCATTAAAGTGAAGATAAATTGCTCTTTGGTTAACATGTCTGCAGTGCGATTGCCTTCCGTCAAGGGGCCAGGGAGAGCCGTATGTGCCCTGATATGCCCTATGTAAAAGGGTACATTTCTGTCCCATATAATGTGTTGGAGATTCTTTAAAGTTTCTGTAATGGTGGATTTGGTGCTGATGTGACCTACGTTTTCCAGGATGGAGACAGCTTGGACAACATATTTGCTGTCTGATAACAAGTTAAAAGGTGTATCATGAAACAACTGAAAGGCTTTAGTGACTGCAAATAGCTCTGTAATTTGAGGGGAGGAGCTTTGAAATAAAAAGGTCCAAGTGTTATCTTGGGTAACCACAGCACCCACCCCATTTTTAGAACCATTAGTAAAAACGAGTTTTGCATTATCCAAAGGTGATTGACGTGTAACCCTTGGATAAATTAATGGGTGAGTAAGACTAAATTGCAGCCATGGGTTTGCCGGATAATGATTGTCAAATTTTGCAGTTGAGATAGTTATAGTAATGGCCCAATCATCGTCACATGCTGCTAAGCAAGTTAACTGCTCTTGTGTATGGGGTGTTAGGATGACGTCAGGTTGTTTGCCAAATGCAGTGATGCTAAATTTTAGTCCTTTCAATACAATTTTAGCTATGGCATTGGGATACCATGGCAGAACTTTTCCTGGAGAGTAAGCTAAATTGACCCAGGAGATGGGACCTTCCTGCCAAAAAAAGCAGTGGGCGTGTGCTCTACTGCAAGAACACAATAATATAGGGTTTCAGAGTAATTAATTCTATCAACTTGGGCAGTCTCAAGTCTATTTTGAATCAATTTAACAGCTTCTTGAGCTTGTTCAGATAAAATACAGGGGAGTTCAAGTCAGAGTCTCCTTTCAATGTCTCGAACAGGGGCTGTAGTTCCTGATTAGTGAGTTTTAGGTATGGCCTGATCCAGTTAATATCTCCCAGGAGTTTTTGAAAATCATTTAATGTCTTTAATGAGTCAGTTCACAAAGTGATTTTCAAGGGCTTGACCTTTTTGCTGTCAAACTTGATGCCCAAGTATTCCTTGATAACTGTTTTTTGAATTTTTTCTGGGGCTATATTCAAGTCAAACTGTTTGAAACATTCGAAAAGGGAAACAAGGGCCTTTTCAAGCTGTTCTTCCTGTTTATGGCAAAGTAGTATATCATCCATATAGTGGTATACCAAAACGGAAGGATAGAGCTCTTGACCTTTTGCAAGGCCTGATCAACATAAAGTAGACACATTGTGGGGCTGTTAGCCATACCCTGAGGAAGAACTGTCCATTCAAATCGCTGATCAAGACCAGAATGATTAATAGCGGGTATGGTAAATGCAAATCAGGGGTATCACTGGAGTGTAATGGTATAGAAAAAAAGCAATCTTTGATATCTACAACAATTGAAGGCCAACTCGAGGGGAGGGCAGATACCAAGGGTAACCCTAATTGGACTGGTCCCATGATAACCATTTGGGCATTGATTGCTCTCAAATCATGCAATAACCGCCATTTACCTGATTTTTTCTTAATGACAAAGATAGGAGTATTCCATGGTGAAGTAGAAGGCTGTATATGTCCTGCAACAAGTTGTTCATACACTAGTGTGTGGGCTGCTTCATATTTTTCTTTGGGCAGGGGCCACTGAGAAACCCACACAGGCTTGTCATTGTGCCATTGAATTTTCAAAGGCTCAGTGGCCCCTATGAAAAACCCAACCCTGGTCCACCAATCCCAGAGGTATAATTACTTAGGGGTACTGAATTTGTAATACCCTGATTTTTCCTCCCTAATCCTCCAACACCTGAATATCCAGCTTTAGTCATGAGGTTTCGAGCTTTCTCACTGTAAAAGGCTTCAGTAGTCAATTTTAGGTCCATTTGAATAAGAATGTCTCTTCCCCAGAGAGATATAGGGATCTTAAGTACATATGGCTGAACCAGGCCGCTATGACCTTCATCATCCTTCCATGGTAATGTAGCAGCACTACACATAGGACTTTGGGCAACCCCTAGGCCTCTAAGGGTTTGATCAGCCCTTTGTAGGGGCCAATCTTTTGACCAATCAACTTCATTAATGATACTACGATCAGCCCCGGTATCCAGAAGGCCCATAAATTTTTTATTTCTGATCCACAGAGAATAAAGAGGTCTATCCTCCACTCCAAGTGTTAGACATGGGAGGGGCTGGCCAGTGGAGCCAAAACCCCTCTGTCCACGGGATTTTTCTGTGTTGGGGAATAGTTTATGACAGCTTGGTAACACTATAATTTGTGCTATTTTATCACCTGGACTGATAACTGTAATGCCACGAGGGGAAGACACTAATATTTTGACTATTCCTGTATAATCAGCATCAATTACTCCGGGGTGTACTATTAATCCGGCAAGGGCTGTGGAGCTACGCCCTAATAATAGGCCTACAGTGTTCACGGGCAGTGGGCCCTTAAAATCCGATTCCACCACCTGGGTTCCCATCTCGGGGGTTAGTACAAGTCCGGTGGTGGCGCGGATGTCCAATCCGGTGCTTCCTTTTGTAGCCCGCCTTGGTTCGTCGGCGGGTAATGCGTGCGGGCTACCTGTTGAAGCACCCCATACATTTGAGGGCCCTGGGGTGATGGGCCCCATTTCCCGTTTTTTGAATTCCTTGGGGGTAGTGGATTACCTTGAATATCTTTTACTGAGCGACATTCATTCGCCCAGTGTGTACCCTTGCCACACCTTGGGCATATGCCAGGTTGCTTTGCTATTGGGGTACTCTTGCTGTCAGGACATTCTCGCTTAAAATGCCCCTGAGCTCCACATTTGTAGCATCCCCCAGAATTTCCTTTAGCGCCCTTACGTTGGGGTAGCTGAATGCCCTGAAGGCCTCGAATAATGGCTGAAGCAAGTACTTGTCCTTGAATAACGCTGTCATTAATATCCCTGCATACCTTGATGTATGTGCTTAAATCTTTAGCCTTCCATGGCCTAATGGCCTCTTTACACCATTTATTGGCTTGCTCATAGGCCAGTTGTTCAATTAGAGGCATGGCTGTGTCAACATCCCCAAATACTCTCCCAGCTGTTTGCATCAATCTTGCAACAAAATCAGCATATGCTTCATTTGGTCCTTGTATCACCTTAGATAGTTGACCCTGCAAGTCCCCACTGCCCTGGAGGGTTTTCCATGCTTTGGTAGCGGCAGCCGCAATCTGCATGTATACGGCAGGGTTGTATTGCAGTTGGTCGTGTTTACCAGTGTATGGCCCCATGCCCATAAGCATATTTAGATTCCATTGTAGATTGCCTGCCGTGGCATTACGCCGTGCAACATCCTGGGAATGCTTTTGCCATGCTTTCTTCCAGACCAAATATTGCCCTCCAGAGAGGGCTGCCCTTGCTAAATTCCCCCAGTCTTCAGGGATTAAATTCATGCCTGCTATGGACTCCACTAGAGAAATAGTAAATGCTGCCTGAGGGCCATACTGCATGACCGCTTCCTTTAATTGTTTAACTAATTTAAAGTCCAAGGGCTGGTGATACCGTTGATGATTTTGGTCCTCTAGAACTGGGAAAATCGAGCTGCTATTGACCCCCCTCCATGCGGTCTTCCAATCCTCATTGGCAGAGGGATGACATTTACATGTTAACTCCCCCGCCAGGGGATTGTAAGGAGGCGGAGCATTAGGGGTCGCTGCTGAACAGGGAGGGTCTGGTTTTAATTTGAACTTCCACTCTAGCTCCTCCCCCGACATTTCTTCTTCCCCTTTGCTAGAACTACTCCTTTCCGAAGCACTAGATGAGCGTTCTTTCACTTCCTCGAGTGCCTCAGTGCCCTCCTGAATAGCTGAATCACATTTCGGCTTATATCCTCCCAGGCACCCTCTGACTAGAGTCCATATAACTAACGTTCCCGGCGGCAATGGTTTATTTTTATCCCTCTTCTTAAAATCCTCGCCTAAATGGTCTCATTGGGGGATATTTAGCAAGCCCTCGTCCAGAAAACAAGGCGCCACTGTCTCAACTGTATTCAAGAATGTCCTAGCAGTTTTCGTTTTTAACGGCGTGCCATTGGCCTTTAGAAGGTCCTTTAGGGAACCCTCTAACCTCGACTTTGACAGTCCAGATCCCATAATTAGAATCCCAACCTAATGGCTGTTCCACGTATACTCGCCGCTAAATCCCGGCTCTAAGGCCGCCCTGCTTCTTATTGCGGACTTGTAAAATCCTGGTTCTAAGGCCGCCCCGCTTCTTATTGTGGACTTGTACAAGTTTCCCACCACCTTTGTCGTGGTTTTACCCCGCTTACCTGCGGACTTCTCCCTTGCAAGGTTTTTCTATTTTTCTTAATATTTCCCGGGTCTCGGCACCATTTGTCGTTCTTGGCCTTCAAGAATGACAAGAAGCCTGGTATCGTGTTAATGCTTCATCTCTCGTTTATTTCGTCAACTTCCTTAGCTTATATGCGGCAGGGCGACCAATAAGGGGCCAAGCGATGGAGAGAGCCAATGAGAGCCCTGTTACTATGCTGATTAAATTTGAAACAGCCAATGACTATGTCCTCCTTTAGGCGGGCTTCACCAGAAAATTCTTTGTTTACTTGCAGCGTATTTTGCTGGCAGTGAGCCAAGCGCCATCTTGTAATGGCGGGGACTTTCCTGGCCGGAGGCAGTCCCCGTCATTTTCCCAAAGTACTGTTGTCTATGTTTTATCCTGGCTCCCATTCCTGGTATTGCCGTCTGGTCCTGGGACCTTGCCTCTCTGCCCATTACCCTAGTCCATGGTAATGTGTGCTGCTAGGACCCCGGAGTGGCACCGTACAAACATTGCACGCCTTGCTCCAGATCTGATCATGCCATCTGCTTAAAGCCCTTCCCTGGCTCTCTGCTGCTCTCGGAATAAAGTCAGATTCCTTAAGAGGCCTCCAAAGCCAGTTTCTTTCCTATCTCTCCCTTTCTTTCACTTACCACTATGCCAGTTGTGGATGCTCCCGCCGTGTTGAGTTCCCTTTGTTTCCTTCCCACATCCCTTGTTCTCTTCCAACCCTCAGCTTTTATTTATGCTCCTCCCTTTAAGTCATCTTCCATCATCTCATGAATTCATCATCCTTTATGTGATAGCTTCAGTGTCATTCTGTCATGCCTTTGGTCCACAACCCACTCTCAGCTTTTGCCTACAGCTTCTCTCAGCTTGCCATGCAGCTCTGGGTTCTTGGGGCTGGTTGGCAGGTCAGTCAGAGAAGCTACAGTGTAGTGATCTGGTCTAGGATCTCTCTTTCAACTGTGTGCCCCCTCTCTCTATGGTCAGCTGTTTTCTATTTGGAGTTTCTAAATTAACCTGTTCTATATAGGCTTCTGTATAGGGTTCTGTTTTATCTCACAGTTTCCAGTATGTATGTATGTATGTATGTGTATATATATATATATATATACACACACACACACATATGCATATATATATATATATATATATATATATACACACACATATATATATATGGATTTTTAAAAAGATTTTATTTATTTGACAGAGAGAGAGAGATCACCAGTAGGTAGAGGGGCAGGCAGAGGGAGAGGGAGAAGCAGGCTTCCCACTGAGCAGAGAGCCTGATGTGGGGCTCGATCCCAGGACCCTGGGATCATGACCTGAGCCAAAAGCAGACACTTAACAACTGAGCCACCCAGGTGCCCCTATATATTTATATCTTAAAATATTTTCAAGAAGTCTCTTTTGGACTGCACACTGTCCAAGTTCATTCCTTTTTTTTTTTTTTTTTTTGACAAATGTTTGTTTTGTACTAATGGTGTGCCAGGGATTATTCTAACTTATGGAGACACCAAATACTCATGAATGAGGTTTTTAAAATAAAAACCAGTAGTCATTATATTACAGACACTCAGAAATACCAGTGAGTAAAAGATATTATGTCTGCCTTCCACTCAGGTCATGATCCCAGGCACCTGGGATCTGGTCCCACAACCAGCTGACTCGTCAGGGGGGAGTCTGCTTCTCCCTCTGCTTCTGCTGTTCTCTCTCTCTCTACACATACACATACACACACACACACACACACACACACACGATAAACATGCACAGACACCAGTGCATATTAAATGCGCTAAATAATTTGTTATTATATTGAAACATCCCTGAGACCATTAACCACAGAAGTAGCCAATAGAACCAAAACTGGTTAAAGCTACTAATTGTAGAGAAAATAGAAATGATGTCTCTGGAGACTCTGACTAAATTAATGGTAGAATGTACTGAGAAGAGCAATGGACTAAGCATAAACAATCTGAACCCCAGTTAATTTTTGACATTTTGATACTACCTGACATCTGATATTTCTGACTTTATTTTTCTTATCTGTAAAATTACAGGAGTTCATATGATCCCTTTTAATAATAATATACTAGAATTTTTGTCAACTTTTTAATGATTTTCCAACTGGCTTAGAGAATAAAAAAATTATATCCTCACATACCTCCCATATCTCCTATTTCTACATATTTTCTTGTACACAGTTCTTTCTTTTTAACCCACTGAGCCACCCAGGCGGCCCCCAGTTCTTTCTTTTTAAGTAACATGCCAGAACAAGAGTTTAAAATTTCAGGAAGAAGAATTTATTGTAGCTGTGGAGCAAGATATTGAAGGTTAATTGGAGTTTTGATACAGTGGGGACATTTGTGAGTGTCTTTTTTGACTGGTTGGACAGCTTCTTCCTTTCAGAATCTGCCTCTGAATATCAAAGGAGACATCAAAGGTTGTTCTGGTCTTCTGTAGAATGCCATTGGTGATTAAGGTTTAGATGAAGCACTTAATTTGTTTAAGGTAGAACATTTTAGAGAGAACCTGTAGACACTTAAATTCTCTTTGTTGTTTTTGTTAGACTATAATCTTTCCTAATGTGAGCTGCGTCTTTGCTACTTTGGTCAGCTGAGAAATCTTTTTCCTTACTGTTCAAAAGGAAATGAATTTCTGAATTTTTATTCTAAAAATTGTGAATTCCAGTTCTTTCTTATTAGTAGATGTGAGTCTTTCTTCTTTCTTTTTATTGCTTAAGAGAACAAGGAAAATTCTATCAGTAATAATTAGTGATTTAGAAAACATTTTATATAAGATTCTTTGTAATTTATTGGTTGTTACTACTTTACGTTAACAAAGCTTTGAAATGAGATAGAGAGTCACCAGAGTCAGTATTTAGGCAAAAATTAACAAGTGTTTATTATTCTGTGAAGGGTTTGGAACTCTACCAGGATATTTTCACTTGAAACACCAAAAATTAAGATGAGTGAACAATTTCTAAGTGGTTCTTGTCTTCCATCCTAATCTCTGTAAAGTTTTTCCGGCGAGATAAACACAACACCAGGTTAAGTGCGTGCAAGGCAAGATTTATTAAAAACACTCTCCGTCCAAGTTTCAGGGCTCAGGAGAAGGGGAGCCAGGAAAGTTGCGCCGGGAGGAGGTGGGCACCCTCGGGCGAGGTTCCGCGACTCGGGAAAGCAGAGTGGTGGAAGTCGCACCCAAGGCGGGGAGAAGGGGCCTTTTAAGGGGCCTCGAGAGTTCAGGGGTCTTTTGGCAAGTTTCCCTTATTTGGATATTTCATCTGCTCATCAGGGTCCCATTGGTCCACAGGAGACTGGGGCGGGAGGGTCTCAGATTCCTACTTGTCAGAGTCCCATTGGTCCATGGGAGCCCCGGGTGGGAGGCTTTTCAGATTCCTGCTTGGGTCCTTGTTCTCCTGTCTGAGCTCAGGTTTTGTGGCAGGGACTTTTGCCATCTTAAGTAGCCCTTTCTTTCTGCCAGCCCAACAATCTCCATATTCCAAACTGGGAGCATTCTTTTTTCTTTTCGTTTTATTTTATTTTATTTCTTTTCAGTGTTCCAGAATTCATTGTTTATGCACCACACCCAGTGCTCCATGCAATATGTGCCCTCCTTAATACCCACCACCAGGCTAACCCACCCCCTGCCAAAACCCCCGGTTTGTTTCTTAGAGTCTACACAGTCTCTCATGGTTCATCTCCCCCTCCAATTTCCCCCAACTCACTTCTCCTCTCCATCTCCCCATGTCCTCTGTGTTACTCCCTATGCTCCATAAGTGAAACCATATGATAGTTGACTCTCTCTGTTTGACTTATTTCACTCAACGTAATCTCTTCCAGTCCCATCCATGTTGATACAAAAGTTGGATATTCATCTTTTCTGATGGAGGCATAGTATTCCATAGTATACATGAACTATATCTTCTTTATCCATTCATCTATTGAAGGGCATCTTGGTTCTTCCCACAGTTTGGCAACTGTGAGCATCCTTATTTTTCACCCTGGTTAAGCACTGGATACTAAGAAAAGGAAAAGAGAGCAAGGGAGTGAGAAAAAGTGAGAGAGATCCCAGGAGTGAGGAGTGAAAGTTCTAACTGGAGGAGCAATAAAGATTTCATAAGCTCATTTCAGCTCAGTAAATATTTATTGATTATCTTGCTATAAGTTAAGTATATCATAGTTATCTGATAGTGAATAAGGAGGAAAGTGAATAAGTGAGGAAAGCTCCTTAATTATTCAGGAGGGCACAAACTTTTGAGAGAGATGGGTAAATGCATTTTTTACTGTTACCAGGCTAATTCTGATAATGGCTATCATAAAGACACCAAAGATGAGCATACACAGAGTTAAGGAGCAGAGGCTCTGTAAGAAGACAGACCTGGGCAAGCCTAGCTCCGCTCTTTATATTTTTGTAACCTTGGCTAAGGTGTTGACTGTCTTAAAGAGCCAGTGTCCTCATTTATATATGGAAATAAAGGTCACTTTGAGGATTACAGGCATAGAAGATTATGTGCATAGATACCTGCATAGATTATATGCATAGATACCTATATGCATTGACACAAAATGGTAACTGAGTGATAGGAAAGTCCAGAGAATGAAGGGATTAAATCCTACTGGGAAATTGTGGATACCCTCCTTGAGATGGTTAGATTTTATTTTGGTGCTGAAGAATGAACAGGTCTCTGATAGGAGCCATGGAAAGAAAAGGCATTTTGGGCGAGGAAGATATGTAGTCAGAGGTTGCAAAGGATAGAAAAGGAGGATCCAGAGAGCCCGGGAGGGATTTGGGTGTGTTTGTTGTGGGAGAGCCTCTGGATGCCACTCATGCTCAGAGTTTGGAGACTTTGAATGCCAGGTCAAAAAATTCGGACTTTAATTTTAGTAAAAGCTATATATTTGACATGAATCTCAGTTTTCAAAGAGTTTCCTTGTAAGTTAAAAAGAAGTTTTTATAGCTTATGAGGTAGGTCAGGAAAATATTACATAATCTCACTGCAATATGAAGAAACTTATTTTCAAGGAGGTTAAATCAGAAGTTCAAGGCTTCAGGCCCAGTAAGTAGTAGACTTAGATCTGGGTCTCACGTCCTTTGGCCTAGACAAAGTGTCTTGCCCAAGATACTACCTCTGCTTACAGTGAGTGCAGATGAAGGTATTGATTAGGGGGCCTGGTGAGATCTGTCTTTTAAGAAGGGAACTCCACTTGGAGTGAATAGCATTGAGGAAAGACACTGGAGTTGGGAAGACCATTTGGAGGTAATGGGTCTTTAAGGTAGTCAAGAAGAGGGATAACAGGGACCTGAACTAAGGAACTTCCAGGGCAAATAGAGAAGGGAGCACAGAGAGAGCCTTCATGAAGATAGAATCAAGAGGATAGGAAGACCAATTAGCCACGGAAGGTGAACTTTAAGTAAGGAGAAGCAGTTTATGGTTTTGAACTTTTTAACCAGACGAGAAGGGGGATATTCATGCTTAGAGAATTTGAGGTGTTTTTATTGTTCCCTGTCTTTTCAGTAACAAACCTTGGAGAAGTTGACCAAAATTGAAAAGTAACTAATGACATTTGAATTGTTGACATTTCATTTTTGACCTTATGTTGACACAGCACATCTAGGTCTTTATCTCATGATTGAATTAAGTAGCTGAGACCATCTGATATAATGATTATTTCCAGTTCTTTGTTCTTCTCATCTATAAAATGGGGAATATACTGCTTTGCCTCCTGGGCTTCTATTGCATGAGTTAATATATTTAAATCACAACAGTGTCTGGCACATACAAATCGTTTCCCATTATTGCTTTTGGTTTTATTGTTGTTAAGTTTCAGTTCTGTGGGCTGTATATAATGAACAGGCTGACAGGGAAAATCCCGCAGGCCAGTTTTACAGGAGTGAGGAGGAGAGGCAAAAGATTTAGAGAACTCAACCCCTGGAATGAATTTATGAATTCACCTCTGTATGAATTTGTGAATTTCAGCCTCTGATCTAGAGTGGGGAAAAGTCAAGATCCCTGTCGGCTTATTTTCTGTTTTGTTATGAGTTGACAAGGAGAAAGAGAAACCTTGAAATATTATTTCTTCAGTCACTGACCATTCTAGTCTGTCTGTTATTGCCATGGGAAACTAACTCTTAATTAAGAGCAAATTATTTGGTCCCTTGGTTCATTTCATGTGGAAATGGATTTTTCATGGGGTGAGGAAGAATTGCCAAATAAGAGAGAGCCTCATAACAAAAACTCTTCAAATCACTACCCCAAAATACTTTCAGGGAGCCAGAACATATATACCTCAATGTAACATTTTAATGAACATTTTAAATGAAATCCCCAAGCACAAAGTTTGTCATTTCAAAAAAGAGGAACGACTTCTAATTTCATGAGCCTTCAGGAGTACTTTTCCAACCACTTCCAGCCCACCCAAGCACCTTTTTCCATACTGCCACTCTCTTTCCTTTCTTGCTACTCTTTATTTTGATCCAGTAAAGAAGTCACAGGAGTATATGGCCCAGAATTCCACTACTGGGTATTTAGTGGAATAATAAATACTGGGTATTTATCTGAAGAATATAAAAATACTAATTCTAATATAATATAATATAATATTAATATAAAAATATTAATTCTAAAAGATATTCTAAACCCCTGTGTTTATTGTAGCATTGCTTACAATAGCCATGATATGGAAGCAACCAAAGATGAATGAGTAAAGAAGATATGGTATATACATAATGGAATATTACTCAGACACCAAAAAGAATGAGATCTTACTATTTGCAAAAGCATGGGTGGAGCTAGAGAATATAATGCTAAGTGAAATAAGTCAGTCAGAGAAAGACAAATACCATATGATTTCACTCATTTGTGGAATTTAAGAAACAAAATAAAGAAAAAGAGACAAACAAGAAAACAGACTCAACTACAGAGAACAAACTGATCATCAGAGGGGAAATGGGTGGGGGGAGATTCATGATATGGGTGAAAGGCATTAAGAGGACACTTACCAGAATGAGCACTGAGCAATGTATAGAATTGTTGAATTGGTATATTGTATACCTGGAACAAGTATAACACTGTATGTTAATACTGCAATTAAAGATAAAGGAAGATGGAAAAAAGATAAAATAAAATCAGATTAAATGAGAGAGAAAGGGAGAGGGAAAAAGAAGTTACAGGAATATCCAGAGTTTGGTCTTTGTAGTGTTAAGCTGAAAACAATACCCATTAGGAAACCAGAACTGAGAGGAGGAGGATGCTTAGTAGGGCTTCAGCAATTTGGGAACACAGATCCAATTGAGGCAGAAAATCAAAGGTAGACTTTTACCTCAAAGAATGTTTAAATACAAATATCTGAAAAATGTTTACTTATAATGTTAAGGGCTGTGAACTCCCTTCAGCCCATCTTGGGACAGGAAATGCACCTACTGTGGGAGAGCTGGCAGTAACTCTGGGATTCCTCCTTGCTGAGCCCCCTGTTAGGCAGAGGAGGGGGGGGGAGGGAAGTAACAGTGCTTGAGGGTGAATCCCTGGACTGGGATTCAGTTTAGTTTTCCAGCTGCTTCTCATTTTCTGCATTCCATAAATACTAGGACAGTCAGCTTTCTAGGAACATATGCCAGGATTGTTGGTAGGATGCAGGAAACCTGATATTGGGAGAGAAAGAAGGAAGAGTAGGAAAAGAACTCGTGTGGCCTGAGTGAGCTGGTGGCTTCCTCTCTGTGCCATTTGGGTACATTTGACTACTATGAAAGACATGAGACCACATATATTAAAATAGAAGCTTCTTTTGGAGTTACTGATTCACTCTGGTAGTCAGGCCTTACAGAAGGATTTTCCCAGAGAGGGCTCATTCAAGTTTAGAATTTTGAGGGAAGTGGGGGAAAATACTTTAAGGAAAAATTATATTTAAAAAAGAGTGAGGTGCTGGGGCGCCTGGGTGGCTCAATTAAGCATTTGCCTTCAGCTCATGTCATGATCCCAGGGTCCGGGGATTGAGCCCCACATCAGGCTCCTTGTTCAGTGGGAGCCTGCTTTTCCCTCTCCCTGATGCTCCCCCTGCTTGTACTCTCTCTCTCCCTCTCTGTCAAAAAATATATATAAAATCTTAAAAACTTTAAAAAACAAAAAAAGTGAAGTAGTGAAGGTAAAATTAAAATGTGTGGACAGTAATGGTAAGAGAAGTTTGTAGGATTTTATTATTAGATGCAACTCTTTTTATCTCCTCTCTGTCCTTTAATATGTAGTTAATTTGCTTGTAGTTTACACATAGTAATTACCTCTGATATAACCAAAGAGTTTATGCAAAATTTGACATTGAAAAGAAAGTAAATCATCACATAATTTAAAATCATGGTCCTGAAGATCATATAGAAAATAATGACACAAGATGCGAAGTAGGTGGCCACTAAGCCCACCTTTGGTGTTTATTAACTTTGTGACTTTGGGGAAATCACATAACCTATCCTAACCATAGTAACCCCTCTGTTTTTAGAATAAGGAATAGGTCTGTTTGGGAGATATTTAATAACATTAAATAACTCCTTCATTCTTCAGAATAGAATTATAAAGTCGATACTATTGTTGTCCCCATTTTATAATTGAGAAAAGTACAGAGGTGTAGAGAGGGTAAGTAACTTGCCCAAGATCTCCCAGATGGTAGGTAGCAGAGCTGGGGAATTGAAATACAGCTGGTCTGGCTCCAAGACCATACTGTTAGCTTTGGTCCTTGTTGGTTTGCCAATAGGCCCCCATACATAGAGGGGAAGGATTGGTGGAAGAAAGAGGCAGGCTACTCCAGATTGGCAGGTGGACAAGTTTAATGAGCAACATGGTCTAATAATGTGATGTAATAGCAATGGATATTTGCCCACCTATTTCAAGTTGTTTGGTCGGTAAATGGTCCTGCAAACCCAGTCATTCCCTTGGGTTGTTGTCTCATAGTCAGGCAGTTGAGGAGGCCAGCCTTGTGTGATGTTAAACTTTCCCAGAAATTCTGAGCAGATCCTGAGTTCAGGTTCAGGTTTGTGGGAGAAGAGACTTATCCTAAAAATGAAATGAAATAGAGATCAGTTTTTAAGAAAGAGGGAGGATCATGTGTTTAGAAAATACCCTAAATAATCTTGCATAGAATAAAGATGCCACTGCCTGCTCTATAAGTCTTTGTGTTTGCATGTGTTACTATGATGAAAGTTGTCAACTTTCAATCCATCTGTTCTTTGAATAATTTACTTTCTAAAGCCCATTTTACTATCAGTTTTCCTACCAGTTTTGTAGTTGGCATGCCTACCGAAATGTCTTTAAGAATTTAAGTTTAGTCTGAAAATTTGCCAATTACCTTGGTCTACCTTAAACAAGGACATTGGGTAAGTGGGAAATGGAAATGATGTTAAATTCTTGCACATCTACTATCACACCAACATTGGACCTATGCCACACCTTTATCCCAATTTTTGGATTTGGGCCGTTCTATTAATAAGTCTGTAATATTTATTTTTAAAAATCCAACCATGACTACTTCAAACTATAATTCCTCATCTTTTGTTCAAGCAAAAAATGCCTAGCAACTCCAAAGGGACAATGTAATTGGTCCTGACAGAAATGAGAAGAATGCCCAGATTTGAGTATGAACAATGCTCATCACAACAGCAGTGTCACCTCTGCCTCTGTAGTCTTCCTGCCCAAGGTAGTCACAGTGTCCCACTGGTCAATGAGATAAAAAAAAAAAAAAAATCTTCCCTTTCATTTTATAAAATAAAAGTTTATTTTATTAGCTATTTGTCTCAACTCGTTCAAAAATTGGCCTTGTTCCAACTGTTCTCATTGCAAGAAACAACAACATTATACATCACATTGAAAATAATTTTCAGAAGGCTGCATGAGTAGGATGGTTAAGAACATGTACTTTGGAGGGCTTCTGGGTGGCTCAGCCAGTTAAGCATCTGTCTTTGGCTCGGGTCATGATCCCAGAGTCCTGGGATCCAGGCCTACATCGGGCTCCCTGCTTAGTGGGAAGCCTGCTTCTCCCTTTCCCTCTGCCTGCTGCTCCCCTGCTTGTGCTCTCTTTCCTTCTCTCTCTCTGTCAAATAAGTAAATAAAACCTTAAAAAAAAAAAAAAAAAGCTCAGATTTTGGATTTGAAAGCTTGCCTCTTGCAATTTCCTAGTGCTGTGACCCTGGACATATGGATTAACTTCTCTAAGCCTGGACCTGCCTGCAAGGGGTGGGATCGCAGGCAATGATATCTGCATCCTAGAGTGTTCTGAGACTAATGTAAAATGGAAAGCATTTAGCACAACCACAGGAAGGGCACATTAGCCAGCAGCTGCTACCTTTATCAGCTTTGCATTTGCCTCATCACCGTCGCTACTTGCTCTTTCTTTGGCCAGGTACTTCCAGCCTTCCTACCCAGTCCATCATGAAGATAGAAATGCTCACCCCAAGGGTTGTCTGTAAAGTGCCTTGAGGTGTCCAGAAAGGTGTATCACTCTACCAAGTGGTTATTTACTCCTCAGATTCTTGTTCTGTAGAGTAAGAGTTTGCTTTTGCTGCTGTATTTCTGCATGGAAGGGTCCACGGTACTCTTCAGAGCAAAAGAATCCAGTTTCACTGGTCCCTAACATTTTTTTTTTCTTTAAGTCAAGGAAATTTATTTCCTGAGGTCATGATATGGGAAGTAGAGTCAGCCACAGCTGTGGCACTCTCATAGCAGAGGCCGGAGGCTGCTGACATGCTGGACAAGTCAGGGCACTTAGAGGGAAATGTCCAATTACCTCCATTAGTGTTCACAACAGTGGAAAGCCATCCCAGAGCAAAGGTGTCAGGGAGCAGATCCTGAGTTCAGGTAAGATGCTGGCGCCCCTGGCTTCACTGTGAGACCTCAGGGAGGGGGAAGTGTGAACAATGTATGGAGGGTCCAGACTGAGACAAACCATATGTGGTGGTGTTTGGTTCAGTAAGCTGGAGAGGTTTCTGCTCTTTGGTCATTATCATTTGGGGCCCTGTAAGAGTTTTGGGTACCACCTGAGCCCCAAAGCTGGAAAATTCTTCAGAGCTGCTCATTTTAGGAGTCTTCTTGCTGCTGTTGGCAGTCCAGGGTGCATCCCGTACCACAAAGCCCTTGGAGGGCTCCTTGGACTCCTCATGGGCTGGTGGCTTCACGTACACCTGTGGTGCATCGCTGTCAACCCCATTGGCCAGATATTCATCCACTAGGTTGAAGATGTGGTTGTTGGCTTCCTCCACATTCTCTGGGAACCCCATCACAGTGATGCAGTCTTGCTTAACATTTTTGCAATGTCAGTAGAAATGACATTTGAAACCTCATCTAGGTATTTGTTGGGCAGTTTTAATAATCTTAACAATGTTATATTTTGGTTTTGTACTTCAAGGAAAGAACAGTGACATTCTGTTCAAGGTGTGGAAAAGAGTGGAACATAGAAATTAATAGCTATTTTTGCAAAAGATCCACTTTGTATGTCACCATTTGTCCATAAGAGTTCTATAAGTATTAGGTCAGGGGTATGTTGATAAATGAATCTGATTCAATGATTGGCTTTTATAGAAATTGATGGCATTGTTGGTTTGGTTATGGGCTATTTAAATATTCAATTATGTGGTATATATGCCATAGGTTATTTATATTTATTTATTATTTTTGGCATATAAAATTGGCATTTAACATATAAGTTTCAGGTATACAACATTATAATTTGACAACTGTATGTACTACAAAGTAATCACCACCAAATGTCTAGTTACCATCCATATGGTGTTTATATGGGAAGTGGTATAAATAATGCTAAATTAGTTTACTTGGGGGATACATTTGTTCCTTTGCATTTAACCTCACCTTGAGGTCTACTTTTTAAAAATTGGAACTCAAGAGCTTCATTTATGGAATAAGTTTTGATGGATATTTATTGATTGTCACCATGCTATCAGCGATGATTGTAACAAAAATCATGAAAATTGTATATAGAGGCATCCAATAACCTCTTTTATGTTCTTGTTCTTTCAGAACCTCTAAAAAAAATAAAATAGATTAAAAAAATTTAAAAAAACTCTAAAATTGGGGTGCTTGGGTGGGTCAGTTGTTTAGGCTTAGTTGGTTTGGCTCAGGTCATGATCTCAGGGTCCTGGGTTCAAGTCCCACATTGGGCTCCCCCTGCTGTGTGGAGAGCCTGCTTTTCCTTTTCCCTCTGCCTGCCATTCCCCCCTGCTTGTACTTTCTCTCTCTGTAAAATAAATAAATCTAAAAAAAAAAAAAAAAAAAACCCAAAACCTCTAAAATAAATTCTGAACAGCACACAGAGAGCAAGAGGCAATTATTTGAGAGTGAGACTAGAGTAGGGTAGGGTTTCATTTGAGGAAGTGAAATATCAATGAATATCAGCATCTTAATTTCTATGCCACTGAAACTATTTGTAGTGGTATCTAATACAAGTAATATAATGTCATGTTTAATAAGATGTTCACATTTCAAATTATTTCCCATTTGTCATAGAACTTCTTCTGATGCTTATTTTAGCTACTTTAGAATGATTGAAATGATAGGTTTTCTATTATGTGATCCAAAGTTACTTACAAAGTTGACCTTAACAACAGTCTCTAGCAGTGTTATGCCAGCCCTGTCTGATAGGCCAACTTCTATCGTGCGTGACTTAGTGGAAGTTGAGAGGAACAGCAGAATAGATGATGGAGAGTCACAGGCTAATGAGATAAAAATGAAAATTGCTGAGCACGGTGGCTGGTCCAGGGGAAGCTGTTCCATCTGTGAGACTTTTTATTGTTACTTGTGGTGGTTATATTTATAATATTTTTTTGTCTCTAAGGCCATGATAAATCTCCTTGTGAAATAACATTCTCTCTCTCTCTCATACACACATACATGCACACTCACAGGAAAGAAATTTGCCTTATCTGGATCTTGTTTTCTGGTTATTTTCTCTGATTTTTAAATAAGTTAAGCATCTCTATAGGAATAAAAAAATGTAATGAATGTTATATTTTATCTCTTTTAACATTTACTATCATATGTGAGGGTTATATTCCATAATATTAAGATATTCCCAATGGTATGTTTATTGTTCTATATATGAATTTTATATATATAAATATGTTTATGCACACACACACACAAACACACACATATATATCTTTTTAAAATACTTATCACCTGGATTTTCTCCATGATGTAGGCATTAAGGGGATAATTCAAAATTTTTCACATAGTTGAGCAATTTTAGAGATTGCTTTTGTTATTTATCACATTAGGGAAGGTAAAAATATAAGATATATAGGTTTTCTGTCTTTCTGTTTTATTTTTCTTACCTAAGCAATTCCAAAAAGTAATCAATATGGATTTAGTAAAAAAAAAAAAATGGTGGTTCTTCTGTCTTGTCATTACATTTTTGCTATTACAAACTTATGTCATTTATTATTTAATACAGTTTTTCAAATTGTTTAATCTTTATTTTTTTTTAAAGATTTTATTTATTTATTTGACAGACAGAGATGACAAGTAGGCAGAGAGGCAGGCAGAGAGAGATGGGGAAGCAGGCTCCCTGCTGAGCAGAGAGCCCGATGCAGAGCTTGATCCCAAGACCCCAAGATCGTGACCTGAGCCGAAGGCAGAGGCTTAACCCACTGAGCCACCCAGGCGCCCTGTTTTATCTTTATTCTTAATTTGATATCTACAAAACTTGACATTGTAAACTGATGAGGTTTTCAGATATAGTGAATATTTTCCATTTTTAATCTATTTTTCTTCAAAATATATTGTTAGTATGTTATTTGGGACAGATGCATGCCATATTGTTAGAATTGTTAGATATTTATTATTTAATATGACTTTATGCATAAATTTATTTGATTAATTGTAATCTTATTAATTTGTCCTTATTTTTTGCCATGGTAAAAAACACCAGATTTTTTTTTATTTGTTCAGATATAACAGACTTTAAATTAATGTGGCCTTTAGCCACTTATATTTTAAGTATGTCTCATGTAGGCATCAGATTGTTGAATCTTGTTTTTATGCCAGTCAGTGACCCCTGCTTTATATTGGGGTTTCACTCATTTGTCTTATACATTTTAATTGATAACTTTCTACCACTTCCTTTGCCCTGTTTGTTTTTCCTTAATGCTGCCTTCTTTTATTCCATCTTATAATATTCCTGCAGCAGATTTTAAACTTTTTAAAAAGGTTTTATTTAAAATCCAGGTAGTTAACCTACAGTGTAATGTTAGTTTCAGGTGTACAATTTAGTGATTCAACACTTCCATACATCACCTGGTGCTCATCACAACAAGTGCTTCAGACCCATCACCTGTTGCACCCATCCTCCCACCCATCTCCCCTCTGGTAACCATCAGTTTGTTCTTTGTAATTAAGAGTCTGTTTTTGGGGGGTACCTGGGTGGCTCAGTGGGTTGAAGCCTCTGCCTTCAGCTCAGGTCATGATCCCAGGGTCCTGGGATCGAGCCCCGAATCGGGCTCTCTGCTCGGCAGGGAGCCTGCTTCCCTTCCTCTCTCTTTGCCTGTCACTCTGCCTACTTGCGATCTCTGTCTGTTAAATAAATAAATAAAATCTTAAAAAAAAAAAAAAAAAAGAGTCTGCTTTTTGGCTTGCCTCTCTCTCTCTACCCTATGCTCATTTGTTTTGTTTCTTAAATTCCACATATGAATGAAATCATGTAGTTTTGTCTTTTTCTGACTGATTTACTTTGTTTAGCATAATACTGTTTAAATTCCTCCATGTTGTTGCAAATGGCAAGATTTCATTCTTTTCCATGGCTGAGTTATATTCCACTGTTCCACTCTGTGTGTGCGTGTGTGTGTATCTCACATCTTTATCCATTCATCATTTGATGAACATTTGGGCTCTTTCCATGATTTGGCTATTGTAGATAATGCTACTATAAACATCAGGGTGCATGTATCCCTTTGAATTAGTAATTTTGAATTCATTGGGTAAATACCAAGTAGCGTGATAGCTAGATGGTGAGGTAGTTCTATTTTTAACTTTTTGAGGAAACTCCATACTGTTTTCCAGAGTGGCTTTACATTCCCACTAACAATACAAGAGGATTCACCCTTCTTCATATCCTCACCAATACCTTTTGTTTCTTGTGTCGCTGATTTTAGCCATTCTGATGGGGTGTGGTGGTATCCCATTGTAGTTTTGATCTGCATTTCCCTGATGATGAATGATGTTGAATATCTTTACATGTGTCTGTTGGCCATCTGCTGTCTTCTTTGGAAAATATCTGTCCATGTCTTCTGCCCATTTTTTTAATTGGATAATTTTTTGGTGTTCAGTTCGATAAGTTCTTCGTAGATTTTGGATACTAACCCTTTATCAGGTATGCCATTTGCAAATATTTCTTGCATCTAGTAGGTTGCATTTTAGTTTTATTGATTGTTTCCTTTTATGTGCAGAAGCTTTTTATTTTGATAAAGTTGCAATAGTTTATGTTTGCTTTTGTTTTCCTTGCTTCAGGAGACAAATGTATTAAAAAGTTGCTATAGCCAATGTCGAGGAGGTTGCTGTCTGTGTTCTCTAGGATTTTAATGGTTTCCTGTCTCACATTTAAGTCTTTCATCCATTTTAGTTTATTTTTGTGTGTGGTATAAGAAAGTGGTCCAGTTTCATTCTTTTGCATGTTGCCATCCAGTTTTCCCAACACCATTTGTTGAAGGGATCTTTTTCCTCCATTGGATATTCTTTCCTGCTTTTTTGGAAATTAATTGACCATATAGTTGTGCATTCATTTCTGCATTTTCTATTCTGTTCTATTGAGCTGTGTCTATTTTTGAGTCTGTACCATGTTTTTTTTTAAATTTTTTAATTTTTTATAAACATATAATATATTTTTATTGCCAGGGGTACAGGTCTGTGAATTGCCAGGTTTACACACTTCACAGCAATCACCAAAGGGAAATCATATGATAGTTATCTTTCTCCGCTTGACTTATTTCACTAAGCATGATACACTGTAGTTCCATCCACGTTGTCACAAATGGCAAGATTTCATTTCTTTTGATGGCTGCATAGTATTCCATTGTGTATATATACCACATCTTCTTGATCCATTCATCTGTTGATGGACATCTAGGTTCTTTCCATAGTTTGGCTATTGTGGACATTGCTGCTATAAACATTCCGGTGCACGTGCCACTTTGGATCACTACGTTTGTATCTTTAGGGTAAATACCCAGTAGTGCAATTGCTGGGTCATAGGGCAGTTCTATTTTCAACATTTTGAGGAAACTCCATGCTGTTTTCCAGAGTGGCTGCACCAGCTTGCATTCCCAAAAACAGTGTAGGAGGGTTCCCCTTTCTCCACATCCTCGCCAGCATCTGTCATTTCCTGACTTGTGGATTTTAGCCATTCTGACTGGTGTGAGGTGATATCTCATTGTGGTTTTGATTTGTATTTCCCTGATGCCGAGTGATATGGAGCACTTTTTCATGTGTCTGTTGGCCATCTGGATGTCTTCTTTGCAGAAATGTCTGTTCATGTCCTCTGCCCATTTCTTGATTGGGTTATTTGTTCTTTGGGTGTTGAGTTTGCTAAGTTCTTTATAGATTCTGTACACTAGTCCTTTATCTGATATGTCATTTGCAAATACCTTCTCCCATTCTGTCAGTTGTCTTTTGATTTTGTTAATGGTTTCCTTTGCTGTGCAAAAGCTTTTGATCTTGATGAAATCCCAATAGTTCATTTTTGCCCTTGCTTCCCTTGCCTTTGGCAATGTTCCTAGGAAGATGTTGCTGCAGCTGAGGTCGAAGAGGTTGCTGCCTGTGTTCTCCTCAAGGATTTTGATGGATTCCTTTCTCACATGGAGGTCCTTCATCCATTTTGAGACTATTTTTTGTGTATGGTGTAAGGAAATGGTCCAATTTCATTTTTCTGCATGTGGCTGTCCAATTTTCCCAACATCATTTATTGAAGAGGCTGTCTTTTTTCCATTGGACATTCTTTCCTGATTTGTCAAAGATTAGTTGACCATAGAGTTGAGGGTCTATTTCTGGGCTCTCTATTCTGTTCCATTGATCTATGTGTCTGTTTTTGTGCCAGTACCATGCTGTCTTGATGATGACAGCTTTGTAATAGAGCTTGAAGTCTGGAATTGTGATGCCACCAACTTTGGCTTTCTTTTTCAATATCCCTTTGGCTATTCGAGGTCTTTTCTGGTTCCATATAAATTTTAGAATTATTTGTTCCATTTCTTTGAAAAAGATGGATGGTACTTTGATGGGAATTGCATTAAATGTATAGATTGCTTTAGGTAGCATAGACATTTTCACAATATTTATTCTTCCAATCCAGGAGCATGGAACATTTTTCCATTTCTTTGTATCTTCCTCAATTTCTTTCATGAGTACTTTATAGTTTTCTGAGTATAGATTCTGTGCCTCTTTGGTTAGGTTTATTCCTAGGTATCTTATGGTTTTGGGTGCAATTGTAAATGGGATGGACTCCTTAATTTCTCTTTCTTCTGTCTTCTTGTTGGTGTAGAGAAATGCAACTGATTTCTGTGCATTGATTTTATATCCTGACACTTTACTGAATTTCTGTATAAGTTCTAGCAGTTTTGGAGTGGAGTCTTTTGGGTTTTCCACATATAGTATCATATCATCTGCGAAGAGTGATAATTTGACTTCTTCTTTGCCAATTTGGATGCCTTTAATTTCCTTTTGTTGTCTGATTGCTGAGGCTAGGACTTCTAGTACTATGGTGAATAGCAGTGGTGATAATGGACATCCCTGCCGTGTTCCTGACCTTAGCGGAAAAGCTTTCAGTTTTTCTCAATTGGGAATGATATTTGCGGTGGGTTTTTCATAGATGGCTTTGATGATATTGAGGTATGTGCCCTCTATCCCTACACTTTGAAGAGTTTTGATCAGGAAGGGATGCTGTACTTTGTCAAATGCTTTTTCAGCATCTATTGAGAGTATCATATGGTTCTTGTTCTTTCTTTTATTGCTGTGTTGTATCACATTGACTGATTTGCAGATGTTGAACCAACCTTGCAGCCCTGGAATAAATCCCACTTGGTCGTGGTGAATAATCTTTTTAATGTACTGTTGAATCCTACTGGCTAGTATTTTGGTGAGAATTTTCACATCTGTGTTCATCAAGGATATTGGTCTATAGCTCTCTTTTTTGATGGTATCCTTGTCTGGTTTTGGGATCAAGGTGATGCTGGCCTCATAAAATGAGTTTGGAAGTTTTCCTTTCATTTCTATTTTTTGGAACAGTTTCAGGAGAATAGGAATTAGTTCTTCTTTAAATGTTTGGTAGAATTCCCCCGGGAAGCCATCTGGCCCTGGGCTTTTGTTTGTTTGGAGATTTTTAATGACTGTTTCAATCTCCTTACTGGTTATGGGTCTGTTCAGGCTTTCTATTTCTTCCTGGCTCAGTTGTGGTAGTTTATATGTTTCTAGGAATGCATCCATTTCTTCCAGATTGTCAAATTTGTTGGCGTAGAGTTGCTCATAGTATGTTCTTATAATAGTTTGTATTTCTTTGGTGTTAGTTGTGATCTCTCCTCTTTCATTCATGATTTTATTTATTTGGGTCCTTTCTCTTTTCTTTTTGATAAGTCTGGCGAGGGGTTTATCAATTTTATTAATTCTTTCAAATAACCAGCTCCTACTTTCATTGATTTGTTCTATTGTTTTTTTGGTTTCTATTTCATTGATTTCTGCTCTGATCTTTATGATTTCTCTTCTCCTGCTGGGCTTAGGGTTTCTTTCTTGTTCTTTCTCCAACTCCTTTAGGTGTAGGGTTAGGTTGTGTACCTGAGACCTTTCTTGTTTCTTGAGAAAGGCTTCTACTGCTATATATTTTCCTCTCAGAATTGCCTTTGTTGTGTCCCACAGATTTTGAACCGTTGAATTTTCATTACCATTTGTTTCCATGATTTTTTTCAATTCTTCTTTAATTTCCTGGTTGACCCATTCATTCTTTAGAAGGATGCTGTTTAGTCTCTATGTATTTGCGTTCTTTCCAAACTTCCTCTTGTGGTTGAGTTCTAGCTTCAGAGCATTGTGTTCTGAAAATATGCAGGGAATGATCCCAATCTTTTGATACCGGTTGAGTCCTGATTTAGGACCGAGGATGTGATCTATTCTGGAGAATGTTCCATGTGCACTAGAGAAGAATGTGTATTCTGTTGCTTTGGGATGAAAAGTTCTGATTATATCTGTCCATCTGGTCCAGTGTGTCATTTAAGGCCTTTATTCCTTGCTGATTTTTTGCTTGGATGATCTGTCCATTTCAGTGAGGGGAATGTTAAAGTCCCCTACTTATTGTATTATTGTTGATGTGTTTCTTTGATTTTGTTATTAATTGGTTTATATAGTTGGCTGCTCCCACGTTGGGGGCATAAATATTTAAAATTGTTAGATCTTCCCATTGGACAGACCCTTTGAGTATGATATAGTGTCCTTCCTCATCTCTTATTATAGACTTTAGCTTAAAATCTAATTGATCTGATATAAGAATTGCCACTCCTGCTTTCTTCTGATGTCCATTAGCATGGTAAATTCTTCTCCACCCCCTCACTTTAAATCTGGAGGTGTCTTCGGGCTTAAAATGAGTTTCTTGGAGGCAACATATAGATGGGTTTTGTTTTTTTATCCAGTCTGATACCCTGTGTCTTTTGATTGGGGCATTTAGCCCATTAACATTCAGGGTAATTATTGAGAGATATGAATTTAGTGCCATTGTATTGCCTGTAAGGTGACTGTTACTGTATATTGTCTCTGTTCCTTACTGGTCTACCACTTGTAGGATCTCTCTTTGCTTAGAGGACCCCTTTCAATATTTCCTGTAGAGCTGGTTTGGTGTTTGCAAATTCTTTCAGTTTTTGTTTGTCCTGGAAGCTTTTAATCTCTCCTTCTATTTTCAATGATAGCCTAGCTGGATATAGTATTCTTGGCTGCATGTTTTTCTCGTTTAGTGCTCTGAAAATATCATGCCAGCTCTTTCTGGCCTGCCAGGTCTCTGTGGATAAGTCAGCTGCCAATCTAATATTTTTACCATTGTATGTTATAGACTTCTTTTCCTGGGCTGCTTTCAGGATTTTCTCTTTGTCATTGAGACTTGTAAATTTTACTATTAGGTGACGGGGTGTGGGCCTATTCTTATTGATTTTGAGGGGCATTCTCTGAACCTCCTGAATTTGATGCTCGTTCCCTTTGCCATATTGGGGAAATTCTCCCCAATAATTCTCTCCAGTATACCTTCTGCTCCCCTCTCTCTTTCTTCTTCTTCTGGAATCCCAATTATTCTAATGTTGTTTTGTCTTATGGTGTCACTTATCTCTTGAATTCTCCCCTCGTGATCCAGTAGCTGTTTGTCCCTCTTTTGCTCAGCTTCTTTATTCTCTGTCATTTGGTCTTCTATATCGCTAATTCTTTTTTCTGCCTCATTTATCCTAGCAGTGAGAGCCTCCATTTTTGATTGCACCTCATTAATAGCTTTTTTGATTTCAACTTGGTTAGATTTTAGTTCTTTTATTTCTCCAGAAAGGGCTTTTATATCTCTCGAGAGGGTTTCTCTAATATCTTCCATGCCTTTTTCGAGCCTTGCTAGAACCTTGAGAATTGTCATTCTGAACTCTAGATCTGACATATTACCAATGTCTGTATTGATTAGGTCCCTAGCCTTCGGTACTGCTTCTTGTTCTTTTTTTTGTGGTGAATTTTTCCACCTTGTCATTTTGTCCAGATAAGAGTATATGAAGGAGCAAGTAAAATACTAAAAGGATGGCAACAACCCCAGGAAAATATGCTTTAACCAAATCAGAAGAGATCCCAAATCGTGAGGAGGGAGAAAGGGGATAAAAAGAGGTTCAAAAAGAAAAAAAGAAAAGAAAAGAATTTAAAAAAAGAAAATGAATAAAGAAAAATATAAAAAAGAAAATATATATATTAGATAAACTAGTTAAAAACGTTAAAAAAAGAAAAGGGTAAAAGTTAAAAAAATTTTAGCAGAAGAAGAGAAAAAAAATGAAAAAGAAAAAAATTAAATTAACTGCAAGACTAAAAAAATCACAGGGAGAAAGCCATGATTTCCATGCTTTGCTTTCTCCTCCTCTGGAATTCTGCTGCTCTCCTTGGTATTGAAACCGCACTCCTTGGTAGGTGAACTTGGTCTTGGCTGGATTTCTTGTTGATCTTCTGGGGGAGGGGCCTGGTGTAGTGATTCTCAAGTGTCTTTGCCCCAGGCGCAATTGCACCGCCCTTACCAGGGGCTGAGTAATCCGCTTGGGTTTGCTTTCAGGAGCTTTTGTTCCCTGAGCACTTTCCATAGAGTTCCGGAGGACGGGATTACAAATGGCATTCTGGTCTCTGGCCCAGAGGAGCCAGAGTCCGGGGCCCCACTCCTCAGTGGGCCCTCAGAGAACAGCGCCCAGTTGCTCCAGTCTGCCTGACCTCCGGCTGCGCTCTGAGCTCACGGAGGCTGCAGTCGGTTCAAGGTAAGCCTGAGCTGTGAGCTTACTGTCGGCTCTGTCTCTGTAGCCAGCTTTCCCGTTCCAATACCTTCAAGCTCTGCGACACTCAGACACCCCTGATCCTTCTGTGACCCTGTGGGACCTGAGGCCACGCTGACCCCTCATGGGCTTCGCCCCGGTTTAGCCTCTGGAGCGATGTCCCTCAGCGGAACAGACTTTTAAAAGTCCTGATTTTGTGCTCCGTTGCTCCACCGCTTGCCGGGAGCTGGCCCCTCCCCCTGGGGTCTATCTTCCCGTCGCTTTGGATTCACTTCTCCGCGAGTCCTACCTTTCAGAAAGTGGTTGTTTTTCTGTCTCCAGAATTGTTGTTCTTCTTCTCTTCGATCTGTCGATGGATTTGCAGGTGTTTGCAATCTTTAGATAAGCTATCTAGCTGATCTCCTGCTAGCTGAAGTAGTCTCAGCCTGCTACTTCTCCGCCATCTTGAGTCCTCCTGGCAAGTTCTTCATTCTTGATGTCAGTTCTGCTCCTAATGGTCTTCTCTGATGCTTGACTGCTTTTATAGGATTTATAGATTTCACACAGCTTTTCCTTTTAAGGTTGTATTTATTTATTTGAGAGAGAGGGGGAGAGAGAAAGATCAGGGGAGGGGCAGGGAGGAGGGAGAAGCAGACTCCCTGCCTAGCACATAGCCCAACATGGGGTTTGATCTCAGGGCCTCTGGGATCATGACCCGAGCTGAATGCAGTCATTTAACTGACTGAGCCACCCGGGTACCCCACACAGCTTTTAATAGCATCTTTGCTCTTGTTTTGGTAATGATTATGTCTTTCTTTAAAGTAGTGAGTGTCAATTGCTCTATAATAACATAAGCAGTTTCTACATGATGGTTGTTTTGTCTAACTTCCTATCTCTTTAGTATTTGCCCTAAAAAAATCTTGGCTTTTCAAAAATCTTATTTTTCTTCTATGTATAACTTGTTGATATCTCCTTTTATATTTTCTTTTTAAAATAATATCTTCTTATGAGTTTTTCTTTGAGTTTCCTTTTCTTTTAGATTCTCTTTTTCTAAATTTAACTAAGAAGTCATTTGTTTCTCAGTCTTTTCCAGAAGCTTCTTTCTTTTGCTTTATCTAACCTGAAGAGAAAAAACCCCAAGACATTGTGGTATGCTTATGTAAAAAGGCAGAGAATGCTTGCTATCCCCAACTAGTCTTTCCATTATCTTCATCTTAAACACATATATATATAGAGTGGCTCTAGAATAATCCCTCCACCATATTGCTTAATCTAAAAGGTTGAAATAATAATAATGGCAATAGTACTTGTGACAATTTGTCAGTAATTAAAAAATATGCAATGGTAGAGTAATTTCCCAATCATTACTTATTTTGGAATCTTACAAAGCCCTTGCATGGGAGGTAAGATGGGCAAATTGTCCAAACTAATGATGAGTAAACTTAGTTTCAAAGAGGTTCAGTGACTTGCTCTTGGTCTCTCAGCATGGCCAGACTATGAACTTACATATATATATGTCTACAAAGTTTGAAATCTTTCTACTATAGCATCTTAATTTTTAATTTTTTTAAAGATTTTATTTATTTGTGAGAGAGAGAGAGCACAAGCAGGTGGAGTGGCAGGCAGAAGGAGAGGGAGAAGCGGCTCCCCACTGAGCAGAGAGCTGGATGTGGGGCTTCCTCCCAGGATCTGGGATCACAACCTGAGCTGAAGGCAGACCCCTAACCGACTGAGCCACCCAAGCACCCCCTTAATTTTTAATTTAATGCTGAGACTTTCAACTAAGCAGAATTTTTTTTAAAGTTTTTATTTAAATTCCAGTTATCATTCTGGAATTAGTTTCATGTGTACAGTAGTGATTCAGCCCTTACATATAACACCCAGTCCTTATCACAAGTGTATTCCTTAATCCCCATCACCTATTTAACCCATGCCTCCACCCACCTTCCCTCTGGTAATCAGTTTGTTCTCTGTATATAGTCTGTTTAATTGCTTGCCTCTCTCTTATTTTTTCCCTTTGTTCATTTGTTTTGTTTCTCAAATTTCATATGTGAGTGAAATCATATGGTATTTTTCTTCTTTGACTGACTTATCTCACTTAACGTGGTACTCTCTAGCTCCATCCATATTGTTGCAAATATCAAGATTTCATGTTTTTATGGATGAGTAATATTCCATTGTGTGTGTGTGTGTGTGTGTGTGTGTGTGTGTGTGTAATATCTTCCTGGGTTTTTCTTCTCAGATCTAGGTTCAGGTTTTGGGTTATAATTAGGGTTAGAATTAGCATTAGGTGTTAGGCATTTGAGGTTTATGGTTTAGGGCTCAGGTTAGTGTTAGGGTTAGGGTTGAGGTATGTGTCTGGTCTCTTGTAGTTCAGAGACCTTTCCAGAGAATAAAACCCTAGACTTCTAAGCAGAAAAAAATTCTACCGTAGTCCTGTAAGAGATAATGTTAGTCCAGTGGTGTCTTTCTGATGCCCTGATGTCATTCTGAGTTAGTAACTTATCACACCCTCTGTGAATAAGATATTCTGAAGATCAGCAACATAAGCCCTACCAAAAAAGAGCTAACACCATGACTAAGAAACAGTTAATGGTTCCCAAAGTTTGGATATCTTCAGGAACTTGACTTCTTAATTTTGATCAGTTGGCCTGTCACAGCACACAGGGGACCATTATAATCAGGGACCATTATTCAAGTATGCTAGTGACAGGAACCCTTTAATCTTTCACATTTCTATTTTATCTCAAGTGGCCAATTGTAGGCTGTCAGCACTTCTGTGTGTTTGATCAATAACTTTTCCAACCTGTAGTGAATACAATGTGCTGATCAATTGAATGATATGACATTGAATCGTAAATATGTTTACTTTCAAGTTGTGTAGAAAACTGTAATTAAAAGTTAGAGGATAAAGAGTCATTGTATTTTGATTGGAAGGAAAGTGAAAGGCAGCCCATGCATTAGCAGCTTATAAGGAGTGCAGTCCCTGAACAATTTCCTCTTTAGAAGGTTCCTCCTATAGCCTCTTTAGAAGCCTCTATAGAAGCTCCCCAGCATTCGATCATCTTGCTAGCTGTCCATGTTACACCTGGAAATCATTTCATCTACTGCTTCCCCTTCACCTGTCACAGTCAAGCAGTCACTGGGACCTACAGCTTTGATCATTCAGTTTCTCCAAAATTTGCCCACTTATCTCCATCACCAGTTCCACAACTTTGGTTAAAGCCCTCACTGTAGCTCACCTGGGTTACTGCAGATAACATCATAATTAGTCTTCCTGCCCCCATTTGTACCTCTTCAGATCCATCGCCTACTGGTACTTGATATTTATCTTAAAATAGTAAGTGGTTTCCTATAACCTTTAGGGTATGGCTAATACTCCTTGGTAAAGCATATGATTATGATCTAGATCTTCCTGACCTTTTTGGTCTAAATTGCTCTCTGTTCCCCAGATATACCAAGTTCTCTTTGGCTCAAAGCTTTTTCATAAGCTTCTTCGCTTTTCTGGAATGCCCTTTCCTTCATCCTTGGCTGCTGCTGCTTCTATATTGCTTCTAAGACTTCTTCCCTGAATTTTCTGTTTGTTGTGTTATTTCCCAACACTTTGTATTTACTTCTATTTTTATCACACTAGACATTATTGTTTCTTTGCTAATGGTTCTTCTTCACTTTGATGTGAGGTTCTCGAAGGCTGGAACCATGGCTTCCTTTATATCTCCAGAAGAATGTATGGTGTGGAATCCAGGATAGACCTACACTGTGTGTTTTCCCCCCCAGCTTCACTGAAGTATAATTGGACAAAAAGTTATATGTATTTAAAGTGTACAATGTGATGATTTGGTATACATTGTGAATGATTACCATAGTCAAGCTAATTAATACACCCATAAACTTACATAATTATTTTTTTGTGGTGTAAACACTTAAGATCTACATTCTTAGCAAATTCAAGTATATAGTACAGTATTAATCACTACAATCACCATGTTGTACATTATTAGATCCCCAGAACTTGTTTATCTTAAAACTGAAAGTTTGTACCCTTTGATAAACACTCTTCATTTCACCCACTGCCTAGCCCCTGGTATCCTCTAGTAACCCCAATTATACTCTGTTTCTATGAGTTTGACTTTTTTTTTTTTTAATTCTACATGTAAGTTAGATCATATAGGATTTTTCTTCTTTGTCAGGCTTATTTCCCTTAGCGTAATGTCCTTCAGGTTCATCCATGCACATGGCACAATTTCCTTCTCTTTTTAATGAATGAATATTCCATTATGTATATCTATACCTGTCTGTCTATATATAAATATGATAGATATAAAATGACAAATGGTTAAAAATTTCATAAAAATTTTTTACCCATTTATCATTTTATGAACACTTAGGTTCTTTCCACATGTTAGCTATTATGAATAATGCTATAATGAGCATGGGAGTGTAGATATCTCTTTGAGATACTGATTTCATTTCTCTCAGATATATATAACCAGAAATGGGATTGCTGGAAGATGTTAGTTGAGGGTTTGTCATATATGGCCTTTATTATGTTGAGTTAAATTGCTTCCATATCTAATTTGTTGACAGTTTTATCATAAAAGGATGCTGAGTTTTATCAAATACTTTTTCTCTATCTATTAAGATGGTCATCTGAAATGTATCCTTCATTCTGTTTGTTAATGTCGTATATCACTGTTGCTAATATTTGCATATCAACTCATTCTTGCATCCTAGGGTCGTTTCAGTTAGATATTAAATTTAATTTGCTAGTATTTCATTGAGGACTTTTTCATCTATGTTCATGAGGGATGTTGGTAGTTTTCTCATAGTATCCTTTATGATATCAGGCTAATGCTGGCTTTGTAAAATGAATTTAGAAGTGTTTTCTCCTCTTCAATTTTTTGGAAGAGCTTAACAAGGATTGGTATTAATTCTTTTCTAAATATTTTGTAGACTTCATCATGAAGCCAATTGGTCCCAGGCTTTTCTTTGTTTTGAAATTTTTGATTACTGGCTCAATCCCCTTACTCATTACTTGATCTTTCCACATTTTCTACTCAATTTTGCTCCAATTGTATCCTTATTCAGCCTGCCTACTCTTACTGGAATATTTTGAAAACGATGCCAGGAATTTCTTCTGTAAAAGTTTAAGTATGTATGTACCTTTAAAGATATGGATTCTTCCTTCTTAAAAATTTTTTATCTTTTTACTTGAAAGAGAGTAAACACAAGCAAAGGGGGTAAAAGAAGAGGGAGAATCTCAAGCAGACTCTGATTTGAGTGTGGAGCTCCATGTTGGGCTCAATCTTGTGACCCTGAGATCACAACCTGAGCCAAAACCAAGACTCAGATGCTTAACCAAGTGCACCACTCAGGCTCCCCAAAAGATATAGATTATTTCTAAGAGCACCATCACAATACCATTATCACACCTAAAAGATGATAGTTTCCTTATATCATCAAATATTCAGTTAGCCCCACCAACCCTTAGATATTTTAGCCAGAAGGAGACATATTATATTACTGCTCACATGTGTTGGCCAGAACTAGTCACATAGCTCCAATTAAATGCAAGGATGCTGGGAAATGCAGTCTTTTCGTGTCCCTAGGAAAAGCATTATGAAGCAGGACTTGGTGAACACAACATTAGATAAATTCCCAAGCTCACCTCATTTCTTCTTAAATATATTTTCCCTTGTATTTATCAATAAAAGTTCTTAGGCATATTGAGCAATGCCACTGTCATTAACTACTTGAACAGGACACCTCAGAATTTTGGGACAGACACACAGACACACTTAGTTTATTTAGCACATAAATATTCCATTCTGGTCACTGCACATACCTTTCATAAAGGCCCAATTAAAGCCTTAACCTCTTTTGGAGAAAGATTTTCCTGATATATTACTGGCAGTGAGGGGCACCTGGGTAGCTCAGGTCATGATCTCGGGGTCTTGGGATCGAGCCCCACATTGGGCTCTCTGCTCGGTGGGGAGCCTGCTTCCCCCTCTTTCTCTGCCTGCCTCTCTGCCTACTTGTGATCTCTCTGTCAAATAAACAAATAAAATATTTTTTAAAAACTGGCAGTGAACTTTCTCTTCCTAATTGTTTAAACATACTAGTTTGTGAACTTTCTCTTCCTAATTGTTTAAACATACTTGATTGTGAATTACTTCAATCAGAGTGGTTTTCTTTTTGAATCACAGATAGGATCTGGTCCCCAAGCGAGTGGGTACTCTGCCTGGTGATTCTGCAGCATGAACCATCTCTGGGAGAGTAGGTCAAGGCACAGGTGATATGGTGAGATATCTAGGGTGAGCACATGCTACAAGGGAATGCAAGTTTCGAGGTCAAGAGAAGCAGCTCTTATTCTCAGAAATGGTGTCAGTAAGTTAGGATGAGAAGGTATGCTAATTAACAAACCTATCTATTGCTCAGTTTTTCTTATATTCTTGGGGGTGACAGCCACACTGATGACATACTTTTTATGTCATCAGAATTTCTTAGTGTATTTATTGACTTTGGCTGATTGAAATAATTGAGCTGATCTAGCTCCCAACTAAGACCTCTGTCCCTAGTGGGATGAAGGAATCCTGGGGCCTCTGATACAGTCAGTACACGCAAGACAGGAGTGAGACTTGTCGAGGTGCCTTCTGAAGCAGTGCCATCCCTCCGAGAATCCACGCTGCATGACAGTTTTGATAGGAACTTAAAATTCCATGTCCCATCCCTTATCCATTTTTTTTTTGTCTTAAAATACAGTATCACAGAAATCTGTACACTGGTAAGTTTCATTGAGCATTCCTGAACTTACATAGTGGAATGAAAAGTGTGACTTTCTAGTTAATTTAAGTGTAATGTTATATAAAACAACATATAAATTCCCTAGGAAGCTGCTGAATCCCCTTTGGTTGACCCAGTCTGTCTCACCTTCTTCTTTTGTCAGCCTAGTTCTCTGATACTCCCCAAATGTGCCCTACCCAATGCTCCAGCCTTGAAAGGCTGAATTGCTGAGGATGTTTTTGTACAGCAGTGTGCTCCTTTTAATCTCAGAGATTTCTCTACATCTTCTCCGTCATCCTTCAGTAGTTTTTTAGCCATGTCTTTCCTAATTAAGAAAGTTTAGCTCTCATATGTCCTAAGTCCTGTATCTCGCCTACCCCAGCAGGAATTTCAATAGGAGCAAGGGCTAGAACAAAAGTTTTCACCAAAAGCAAAGGAAATTGAAGCAAAAGTGATGCAGCAAGACTGAGGGACAAAGAGCTAGGATGTTGATTTGGGGACTCTTGACAGTGGAAGGAAGCTTCAGCCAACTCCTAAACTGAACTCAAAAGATGAGTTCAGTAATCCTGAACTCAAAAGATGAGAATAAGGGTGTGTGTGAATGGACAATGGTGAAAGATGGAGTTGAGGGCTGCAGTGATTTTCTAGAACAGGCTCTAGTGTTCCAACCTTGACTTTATGAGCTGGACGGATCTTGATTAGCGGGTAGGTTGGCCAGTGTGAAGACTATGTAGAAGAGACCCAGTAACGCTGCGGCCTTTGTTTCTAGTTTGCATGTTCTCTAATTTGCCAACTCGTGTTCTGCTCAGCTTTCTCTGAATGGTGGAAAGTTTGGGTTTTACTTCTACTTTTGCTGTGATAAATAACTTAGAATTTAAGTTCCATCTGAAAATGAAGATGTTTCTTCCATGATCCAGCAAAATGGTGCTCTGACACTTCCTGAGTATTACCATCCAATAGCAAGTCCTGTTTAGAGCCACTCAGGTCTCTCTGTTCCACTTTCTAGCCACTGTAGGGTAGAGAGTGGTTCTCAAATCTGACTGGCATCAGGGACACTAGGAAGCATGTTAAAAGTCCCAGTTCTGGGTGTTATGCCCAGAGATTCTAACTCAATACACTGAGTGGGTTCAAATTTGGGAACTAATAACACAGATTCACATGTAATTTGTTCTGTCAGCATAGTGACATTTATATTTCTGTGAGTATTAATCTTTAGAAACTAGATAATTAGCACTTATCTGTACAAATCTGAGATTTAAAACAAAGAAATAAAAAGCCCGAGTTAATTAGGGTTCTCCAAAAAATTGGAGCCTGCAGTAGACAACATAAGCTGGCAGTTTTCAATGCAGACTAAATGTTGTAGAAATGGTAGCCAATCTCCACCTCCTTGTACATGAACGAGAGAAGAAGTGATGCAATATATGCTTGAGCAAAGATGTTTTTTTAAAATATTGAAAGTCTTGGCTTCCATATCCATATAAATGGAGAAAATTGGACCCATAGGGAAAGGCAGAAAGACCCTCTGTTAGCATCATGTTATTTTCATGAGACATGGTATGGATGAGAAGATGAAGGGGATTTACTTAAGTGGACAGATGTATTTCTCTTATAGAGAAATGTAAGAAAAGGCGTGTGATACTTTTTAGGAAAACAACAGGATAAGAAATGACAGAAAAGACTATTTAAGACAGAATCCAACATTTTTCCTTCTAAAAACTCTTCTGACTTTATAATTTCTGTCTACATCACAGAGAGCCCAACCATCAGCTGCCGTTTGTTACCACCTTACCGGCTTTACTGTAGAGCGAATCACCATCCACAGGATAATTCTGGCCCCACCTGTTTTTGTAAGGCCCCCAAATTATTTTTACATTTTTTTAAGTGGTTGGGGAAAAAAAACTCTAAAGATGAATGATACTTTATGACATGCAAAAACTATATGAAATTCAAATATTAGTATCTGTAAATGAAATTTTACTGGAACGCATCCAACCTCATTCATTCACATGTTTATCTCTGGCTGCGTTTACAGTAACAGAACCCCAGGTAGTTACACAGATGCCTGTGACCCACAATGCCTTAAATTTTTAAGCTCTGGCCCTTGACAGAAAAAAATATGCCAACTCCTGTGTCTGGTCCTTTACAGAGAAAGTTTGTCTCAGTAGATTATAAGCTCCTTGAATCCAGGAATACCTTTACCTACCTAATACCTTTATCCTAAGACGTCTCTAACAATGCTTACTTAGCACAGAGTAAATTCTCAGTAGATGTATTTAAAAAATAATTTAGTACAAAATAAGCTGCTTTTTTCCCCTGCAGCAACTAACCCAGGGATTTCACTCAGGAGGGTCTCAGTATATGTTTTTTTTTTTTAATTGAAATTTAACTATTCTCTTGTTTAAGTCAGTGGTTTTCAAACTTCACCATGCATCAAAACCACCTGGAGGACTTCATAAAACAGATTTCAGGGGGCCCATCCTGAGAGTCTCTAATTTAGTAGGTCTGGAGCAATGCCTGAGAATCTTAATTACTACAGTGTTCCCAGTGATCCAGGGACCACATTTTGAGAACCACTTGTTTAAATATTGCTTCTCAAACTAGGATGAACATCAGAATCATCCAAGGAAGTGTCTTAGAAATATAGATTTCTGGTCTCACTTCCAGAAATTCCGATATAGTATATCTGGGCTTGGGCCCAGGGATCTGTGTATTTAACAAGGTGTCCAAGTGTTTCTGGGATTTCTGGGGGTCACCCCTTTTTAAGATCCATAAGTATAATGTCCTCTGAGGTGTGAGTATTGTTTGATATTCATATAGTTAGTGCTTTATTCACAGACCAATAGATTCATGGGTTTAGAAGAGATCACCTTGTTTGCTAGTTTAGTTTCCAAAACTCAAATGGCGCCATGGTTGGGTGAGGTATTTGATTTTTTTTTTTTTAATCTCCTACCTGGGAATGAAAAGAAATAATATAAAGTAGGATGAAGAGGAGAGCTGAAGTGAACCTGTGCTGTCTCTGGGGATGGTGTCTGGGGAGGGAGATGTTGAGGCTGGCAAAATTTGCTTCTGGATAATGGCCCAGCAGTTGGGAAAAACCGTTCCAGTCTAACTATTGGCTTTTTATTTCATGGAGAAAACTACATAATCCTATATGTTAATATTTCCCTTAAATTCTCAGTTGCTGAGAAACTGATGAAGTTAAGAGAAAATCCTTTTCTTCATAAATTAGAGCATAATGGCAAAAATAATTTTTATAATGACAAAATTACTAGGCTCTAGTGAACATTATGTAAAGCTTTTAATTTACAATTTTATTTTTAGCTGTGTGATGCTCTAGCAAAAATTTTCAGTAGTGTAATCATCTGTTGACTGTGTCATTAAAAGAGATGGTACGCTCACTGTAAGCTCTTATCAGCTCTGATTTAGTCCCATGGAAACTCAAGTTAACCTGGGCTGAACTCCTGAAAGTCTGGGTCGCAGGCAAGTGCTTCCATGGAAGCAATCGTTGACACAACATATCCCTCTCTCCATTCTGCACATTAACAAAGCAGTCAAAATGAGAGGCCATGTGTTGTAGCAGAGAGCTGGATTTGGAGCCAG